>NW_019723329.1:46418-47854 GCF_002891405.2 Cryptotermes secundus | reverse complement strand
AATTTATATTTTAAATTTAATTTTAAAAAAATCTTTACACGCGTGGAATGCGCGACATCATATGATGTCGTTCTTAAATTTGTCCTTACTTTTAACGTCATATGACGTCCCTAGATTACATTAGATCATGCAGGAACGAAGGCTGTCTCCTTATAATGGTGGTGACCAAAAATCATGTAAATAGAACAACAATTTATATTTTTAATATAATATTAAAAAAAACCTTACACGCGTGGAATCCGCGACATCATATGATGACGTTCGGCCAGCTGCCCTTACTTTTAACGACATCATATGATGACGTTCGTCCGATAAAGGTTAAAATTACAATATTTTACATGTATAAATTTAATACATCAGTACTTCGATTTTGCAACTGGCAATACCATCCTAAGTATAGAGTACAAAAAACATTTAGTTCTGTGTGGATGTGCGTGCACTGAAACCTGGAAGTTCCTGCCTGACTGGTTTGCATTTCATAACCTTGTTGGTTCCAGCTTATAAATTTCTTTATAGCATGATAACACATATATCAGTTCACATTCAACCTTGGCAGAATCATCACAGAAAGGATTATGGTTCCAAAATAAATAATAATAACAATAGTAATTAAAACCCTTTGTACCTGAGTGTGTAGCGAGTACTTTGCTTATGTATAACTGCCAAGACTGCATAATTTTGTAGATATTCTGGTTTATGTTACTGTTCCTATTTCTATGCAGATTCTGTGCAGAACATGATATACTACTGTCTCACAGCCTGAAGACATAACATTGTGTAATTACAAATTTATTTCTCTTTAGATTGTGTTGGGTGAGGGGGCATTGTCACCAGATTTACTGCAAATTTTTCATACATGTCTCTCACTTGATAACATGTCTGTGAGCTGTGCTGGCGATGGGTTCGGTGTCTGGGATGGTACTAGCAGGAAGATCTACAGTGTTTAACCTTTAAACGACTAAAGACACCGTATGTCGTCGCAGATATAAAGGCAGCGGTACGAATGACGCCATGTGGTGTCGCACAGTCCGCGTGTGCGGACGTTATTTTAAAATACATGTTTAAGGTAGAAAATAATGTCCTACTTATATAATTTTTGGCCACCATCTGCATGGAGTGTCTGTCTTCCCACCTGCGTCATCTGCTGGAATGTTGCCTTCGTGTGGAATTCTAAAAAAAAATCCGGAAGTGCCGAGTCCGATTTCGCACTTCACGCACTTTCTCCGGGCGATTTTTCGTTTCCCACGCGAAAAGAACACACGACACCTCAATTGCGAAGTAGAGGAAGTCGGCCAGTTATGTGGTTTGGCCTTCTATAATCGAGATATCTCCCATAAAACGGCAGGGGTTCGACCCCTGGCCGTTGATGGCGAGGTGGACCCCTAACAGCATGTTCCGCACAAGAGCGAGACGAAATTCTCTGTGTGACAACAGGA
>NW_019723329.1:12355-46138 GCF_002891405.2 Cryptotermes secundus | reverse complement strand
GCATTCAGGGGTGTCCAAAACGTATGAATTCTCGCAGAGAAGGAAAAAAATTGGCAAATTTCTTTTTGGAGTCAGTGCAAAAATTTTAACATGTTTTATACAATCTGTAAATTACAATATCTGATTCTATATTCTTTCGAGAAAAAAACAGCGTTTATTTCGTTCGATTATCACAGAAATAGCAGAAATAGGAGCAAAATTAGTAAGTAACTTACAGCTCTTACGGATATCTAAGAGCGGCCCTTTAAATAATTGCGTACCGCTGCCAAAGCCTAAGTTTAAAGGGCCGTAGGATAAAGGTTAACACACAGTTCGGTGTATGTTTTCCTTTGGCACCACAGCCCCAATTTAGGCCTTGGCCTACCATCATGACACTCTCTGTTTCACTTTGGTTTACCAGATCTCAGACGTCCAGTAGGATTCCTTGGGCGGGTGATCAGCTCATCACAAGTCTCTACCTGTACACAAACACAGAAAAACACACGCACACACATACACCAAACATTCATGCACGGAGTGGGATTCAAACCCACAATTCCAGCTTCTAAGTGAGTGAAGGGAGTGCATGCCTCAGACCGCTTGGCTACCGTGACCAGCTTGGTGTATGGGAGACCATGTGCAAATACTATACAAGGCGAACTGGAAAGTTCCTGGACTAGGGCAAAAAAGAAATACTGACTTAACTTACTTTATTCTGTCTACCATCTCCTTCAAAACAGTCTCCTTGAGAACGTACACAGAGTTCTCATCATTGTTTCCACATTTCAAGAGCGACGTGGAAGACATTTTCCTCAATGCTGCCGAGTACCGCTTGTGATTCCCTTTGGAGGTCAGATACTGTTTCAAAACTTTGTCCCTTCAGTTTCATTTTCAAATTGGGAAACAGTGAAATCACAGGGGGGCTAAGTCCGGCAAGTAGGGAGGATGGGAAACGAAAACCACGTTGTTAGTCACAAACTCAGTGGCTTTCAGGGATGTGTGGGTGGGTGTGTTGCCGTGATGAGGGGGCAATATGGCACACATACAAATTCTCTGTTGAAATCTTCTGGCAAACTCCATGACTGATCCCAATGGTGTCTGCAAGGTCATGGATTGTTGTGTGAGTCTTTGTGGATGAGTTCTCAAATTTTTCAACATTTTCTGTCATTTTGCTGGTGCTTGGTCACCCTGAATGTTCATCACCTTCAAATGACACTTGACTGGCCTTGAAATGTGAATGCCATTCAAAAACCACTGTCCCTCTTAAAGAACGTTCTCCAAAGGCCTCATGAAGCATTTCTAGAATTTTGGCAGTGGATTTACCAATGATATGTATGTACTGGCCGTCTTGTATTGCACTCAATCTCACATGTCACTTCACTATATGTTTTGGCATCTCTGTGCCATCCTCAGGTGTGTTATTTAGGCTAAGCCATTGCATTGCTCACAACCTGAGGATGGCACAGTGATGCCGAAACATGTAGTGAAGTGACATGTGAGATTGAGTGCATTACAAGATGGCCAATATATATATATATATATATATCATGGACGAGAATCAGTGCAACAGGACGCTAAAATACAACATTATGGATTTACCAAGTTTCATGCAAAACTCGACACACTGCTTGATTGTGCCATCAATCGTAGAAAAAATGACACACGAAGTCGAAAAAGCATTAGAGTAAAAACAATGCATGTTCAGAGCAACATGTCATATGGCAGACTGATGCAACAGGCTTTCAGAAGTATGACCTTGGCCTCCCCTCTCATCTTCTTTCACTAATGCAGTTACAACAATAACAGTCCAGGAACTTTCTGATAGCACCTCATATTGAATATTTTCTGTCTTTGTTGTGTTTATCTTTAAGTATATTTATCTTTTTGTATTTGTACAGGGACATTCTTACGGTTGTTGACTGGTTCACTGTTCCGCGTTTCCCGGGGACCAGCACACAGCCGACTGTCAGTGAAATATGAATTTTGCAAATGAATGAGCATGCCTGATGGTCCATAATGTTTGGAACTATGGGAAGTTATTAAATTTGTGGATGGCTTGATGGCATGCGTGGGAATGTGTTTATGATCTGTCAGCAGTGGGCGGCAGTTATCAACTCCATTAGTCATTTGTTCTGTTACAATCAGTGAGCACTGTGTTCTATCATGATCCGGTATACTTTAGAGAAATGTGCATTTCTGTATGACACTTATGCCAAATACAATTCTGCTAGTAAGCGCTGGTGAAAGTTTTGTGATGAAAGAGTCCCAGGAGACAAACAATTCACAATTTGGTGACTAAGCTTTGATTAACAAGACTCTTAATAGAAAAAAACAAAAGAATAAGTGCCCAGTGCTCAATGTCTAGCTCAAAGAGACTGGAGTGTCACAGGAGTGTGCAAGAAGGGCAACACAACTGCTGCAGCTTAAACCATATAAGACATTAGTAATAATTGGGGCCCAGATCTCTAGGACATGTCATATTTTCTTCCTAGGGTTTATTTCTATTTTTAAATGTAACTGTATACATTTCCACTCATTCTTACTAAAATTATATAGTTTTTATTGTGCATATAAATGCAGGTTTCAAAGTTTTATTGGTTTTACAGCATAATTTGGCATAATTTTGAAATAAGGTCATATTTTTGTCATTTTAGAATAAATTCCTTGATATAAGGTACAATTTTGGCTCCATAATGTTTTGTACTACACAATAAATTTCAGACTGGACTGTTGCTCCAATGTGGCATAGAGTTCAAGTGCATGAAGTTCGTATTAAAAACCACATTTTTTGACTAGACAGTACTTGCAGTTACAAAGGCAAAATTTGTGGAATGCAACATTTATAACCTGGCTCTGTCCCAGTCTCTGTCCTACTACAGTATATACCGTATAGTAAGATGGAGACTGGAAAAGGCTGGCTAGCCAGGCATATACCCATTCCACTCTTCCTTTTTTTTGCTAGTGGGGTGGGACTGAGTCCCTTGCACTGCAGCCACTTCTGGCCTACTGTAACAGTCCCAGATAATAGGTGTGGGTGATTGTGGAGCAACTGGTGGAATGAAGATTGGCAGGGGGAAACCGAACTACTTGGAGAAAACCTGCCCCAGCACCACTTTGTCCAAAAAATCCCACTTGACCAGACCCGGGATCGAACCCGGGACACCACGATGGGAAGCCAGCGACTAACCGCTTGAGCTATGGTGCGGCCCATTCCAGTCTTAAAAGTATTCTATTTATATATGTGGAGGGCCTTCAAACACTTCAGCTTGACTTTACAATGCCTAGAGTACATGTCGTTCATGTTCAGTTTTGTGCAGGAGTTTGGTGAAAAAGTGTTTAGTACTGATGCAGAGATATTTCGTTACAAGCTGTATGACGTGAAAGTTATGGCTGAAAAGCAATTTGCTGTGCAGCAGCATCGTAAAACTTCTAAACATGTTATGTCTAAGCAGATTATCTACAAATGACACCAGACAAAGTTTGTTGTTTAACCTTTAAGCTAGGGGCATTTAATTTCTGGTAAGGGCAGCGGTATGGAATAAATTTAAATACCTGCGATTATAAAGCCATAAAAACTGTAATCATTTACTAAATTTGCTCCTATTTCTGCAATTTCTGTGATAAACGAACGAAATAAACGCTGCTTTTTTCTCGAAAGAATATAGAATCAGATATTGTAATTTACAGATTGTATAAAACATGTTAAAATTTTTACACTGACTCCAAATAAGAAATTCCCCAGTTTTTTAGTTTCTCTACAAGAATTCATAGAGTTCTCAGTAAGTATGAATGCAGGCTGGTGGGTGACATCACTTGACAGCTATGGCAACACAGCGGATGTTGTGTCTAAAGCTTCTCAGTGTCTAAATCACGTAGTTCTTTCGGTATGAGGAGAGTGGGCGAAGGAAATAAACTCGGTGTTTATTATCGCGCTGGGCTACACAATAAGATTACTGTTCTTATACAGTTCAAGGCTAGCTTTCTTTATGAAATTGCATTGCAGTTTCATTACACTGAGTACTAGCTTCATGGCTGGAAGTGTTCTGGCGAAGTATTTCAAAGTTTGATCCTACCATGGCGTCGTCTCGTTTGGAAGATTCTGACATATTTCAGCTCATCAATGACTCCGATTCAGATTACTGTACCGACAATTCTGAGAGTGACGTTGAAGGTAGCAAATCAGAAAGTGATTTCGATGAAGACCCATCATCTTCGTCGGCAACCTGGGGACCACCACACCAGCGTGGCACAAGGAGTGTGAATACTTTTTCAGGTGGAGCTGTGGGGTTAAAAACCCATGAAGCTCCACATGTACATAAGGATTCCACCCCTTTCTGAGTTTTCATGCTGTATTTTGCAGAGATTATCCATCTGCTGGTGGAAGAGATGAACAGATACTACCACCAGCACGTAGACAGACGTCAAGACGGACCTTCTCTGCGGCCTGACGTGACCGAATCCGAGATATTTTTGTTTCTAAGAATAATCATTCAAATGGGACATGACATTAGAGACAGACTAACGGACTACTGGTCGACTCTAAACCAATTTGCCACGCCTTTCTACTCTGAGACAATGAAACGCGACCGATTTCTTCACATTCTTCGTTTTCTACATTTTGCAGACAACAGTACAGGAATTGACAGGAATGCCGACAGTTATGACCGACTATGGAAAATTCGGACCATCTTCGACACTGTCAATGACGCATTTGAAAAATATTATAACCCTTCCGAACATTTGGCCATTGACGAAATAATAGTTAAATTCAAGGGAAGGGTGATTTTTAAGCAGTACATTCCAAAGAAACACAAACGTTTCGGAATCAAAATTTTCAAAATTTGTGACGCCGCTGGGTATACTTATGACATGAAAATTTACCTAGGAAAAGACAGGACACGTGCCGACCGAGGCGTGACAGCAACACATGCTACAGTTAGGGACCTGTGCAAGCGTATTGAGGGCGTAGGTCACAAACTGTACATGGACAATTTGTTTTCTTCACCCGACTTGTTTGACAAACTGATGACAAAGAACATAACATGCTGTGGGACAGTCAGCCCTAATCGGAAGGGCTTGCCTGACGATTTTCGACGAAGACAGTTTCGACTTAGGAAAGGGGACATTCGTGTTAGGGTGAGACAGAACATGACAGCACTAGTTTGGAAGGACAAACGTGACGTTTACATGCTGACAAATATGCACTCTCCTCCAGCAGAAGGCAGTTTCTGTGATGAGCATGGAAATGCCATAAAGCCAGCTGTTGTTGCTGACTACAACACGCACATGGGTTATGTGGACAAGGTGGACAGGATGGCAAACAGTTATGGCATCTGCCGTCGAACCTGGAAATGGAGAAATAAACTATTTTTCCATCTCCTGGATCTGACGATTCTGAACAGCCACATCCTGTTGAAATCCTGTGGCGCGAATTGGACGCACAGAGATTTTCGTCTCGCCCTTGTGCGGAACATGCTGGAGCTTGCTAGAAGGGGTCCACCTCGCCCTCAACGGCCCAGGGGTCGAACCCCGGCTGTTACATAGGAGCCATCTCAAATAGGGGAGGTCAGAACACAACANTAGAAGAACACAAGCTTATTTGGCTCTCAGTTTTCAATATTTCTATAACCCAAGTTATTCACTTCTCAGTTTTCACTGTTACAATTGCAATTTATAAATACATGCATTTTCATATTTTGAAATTTGAAAGATCGCCGATTGTCACTAAGGATAGTTTTGTATTTGGACAAACTTTGTTCCACATCACATGATGTGACAGGAGCATAATTGAAGAATGTCAGGTCGTTTGGTGACAGTTCTGGATCATCTTCGAATGTTTCTGGTTTACCGGAAAGTATATCTGCAATCTTGCTTATTGTTGAATAACCAGCATTCCGATGAAGAACCCTTTCTATTTTGGTTTTAATCTTGTTGCTTACTTCACCACGAGATCAGCTTAGTTCATTCTGAATGCATTTTACGGTGTCCAACGCATCACGGAGTTCAGTCCCTACAGCTTCCAGATGAGTTATTGCACTTCAAATTGTACAGAAGTTCGACTTTATGTATGTCAGATTTTTTGCTAGTCCGGTAGAGAAGTCCTTGACAGCTTTAATTGATCTTGACTCCCAGCTGTGAAAGTCATTAACCAATGGTTGTGTAATTTTCACAATAATATGCCACAGCGTCTAACCATGTACCCCACCATGTAATGATAGGCTGTGGAGGAAGTGGCAGTGGAGGAGCTTCTTTTTTAAATTTCAGTACTTGAAGAGGGGCCTTGATGAATATTTTCTTTCCGTCTGGAATTAGCCTATCTACGTCTGGAAAATTTCTTAGAACTTCTTCAGCCACTCTATGCAATGCACGAGTGAGGCAAGTAATATGGATCATTTTTGGGTAAAGGATTTGAAGTCCTTTGGCAGCCTTCCTCATGTATGGAGCAGCATCTGTTACTAGGAGAAGGATACTATTTCGCTGTATTCCATCTGGCCACATGGCATTATGAAATAGGACAGCTGTAGTCGAATGCTTTGCACTTTCAAGATCTTCACAATCAAAAAGAAATATCTCTCCCAGTTTATTTTGTTTCATGGTTCTAACTATAATTCGCGATATACCGCCCATCTACGTCAGAAGTCTCATCCAAGGAAACCCATAACTTGTCAGCAGCAGATGTTCGAATCTTATTTAACATATCTTCATAACATGTAGAGGGATAATTTTTCTTAACGTTATTCACTTGGGATAGGATGACAAGTGTATGTCTCCAGAAATGTTCTGAAGTGCTGATTATGTAATTTCTCTATTGAAATATTTGAAGAAACCATCCATTGACACAGATCTTTCGAAAATTCTGACCCATTGTTCGTTGAAGTAGAAGAAGAAGAAGAATTAGCAGAATTGTTTTTAACCTTTAAACTACTAATGACCCCATATGGGGTCGCAAAAATAAAGTCACCGGTACGAATGACCCCATATGGGGTCGCACAGTCCGCGCGTGCACACGTTGCTTTAAAATCTAATTTTAAGATAGAAATTCTTTTCCTATTTTGAATTGTTTCATTTTTGGTCCGTTACACTATCAATCACAAAGTCAATAGAAAGTCCGTCGAGTGTAACAATGTTTTTAGGTCACTTCTTTATCACATTTGCCTTGCATGTTTCGGTTTAATAAAACCATCATCAGAGGCACATATTACAAACACATGAAAACACTGGCGTTGTTTAATGTACACAGTATATATGCTGCGTGGATGCTGCTACAAATGTCGATGTGTAAAAGCACAACACTTTCTAGGAATATTGAATGCACGTTCAACTCTCGCATTCCATCTGAAATTGCCCTCAAATTAAACCGTCAATGTTAAAATATTTAAAAGTTTAAAACATTTGAAGTAAAATGTTAGGCTCCTCCTTGTTAATTCATCCCGATGATGGGAGATGTCAGCTTGAGGTTGTATAGGCTTATGGTCAGATGTTTCCTATGCTATCTGACCATAAGCCTATACAACCTCAAGCTGACATCTCCCATCATCGGGATGAATTAACAAGGAGGAGCCTAACATTTTACTTCAAATGTTTTAAACTTTTAAATATTTTAACATTGACGGTTTAATTTGAGGGCAATTTCAGATGGAATGCGAGAGTTGAACGTGCATTCAATATTCCTAGAAAGTGTTGTGCTTTTACACATCGACATTTGTAGCAGCATCCACGCAGCATATATACTGTGTACATTAAACAACGCCAGTGTTTTCATGTGTTTGTAATATGTGCCTCTGATGATGGTTTTATTAAACCGAAACATGCAAGGCAAATGTGATAAAGAAGTGACCTAAAAACATTGTTACACTCGACGGACTTTCTATTGACTTTGTGATTGATAGTGTAACGGACCAAAAATGAAACAATTCAAAATAGGAAAAGAATTTCTATCTTAAAATTAGATTTTAAAGCAACGTGTGCACGCGCGGACTGTGCGACCCCATATGGGGTCATTCGTACCGGTGACTTTATTTTTGCGACCCCATATGGGGTCATTAGTAGTTTAAAGGTTAAAAACAATTCTGCTAATTCTTCTTCTTCTTCTACTTCAACGAACAATGGGTCAGAATTTTCGAAAGATCTGTGTCAATGGATGGTTTCTTCAAATATTTCAATAGAGAAATTACATAATCAGCACTTCAGAACATTTCTGGAGACATACACTTGTCATCCTATCCCAAGTGAATAACGTTAAGAAAAATTATCCCTCTACATGTTATGAAGATATGTTAAATAAGATTCGAACATCTGCTGCTGACAAGTTATGGGTTTCCTTGGATGAGACTTCTGACGTAGATGGGCGGTATATCGCGAATTATAGTTAGAACCATGAAACAAAATAAACTGGGAGAGATATTTCTTTTTGATTGTGAAGATCTTGAAAGTGCAAAGCATTCGACTACAGCTGTCCTATTTCATAATGCCATGTGGCCAGATGGAATACAGCGAAATAGTATCCTTCTCCTAGTAACAGATGCTGCTCCATACATGAGGAAGGCTGCCAAAGGACTTCAAATCCTTTACCCAAAAATGATCCATATTACTTGCCTCACTCGTGCATTGCATAGAGTGGCTGAAGAAGTTCTAAGAAATTTTCCAGACGTAGATAGGCTAATTCCAGACGGAAAGAAAATATTCATCAAGGCCCCTCTTCAAGTACTGAAATTTAAAAAAGAAGCTCCTCCACTGCCACTTCCTCCACAGCCTATCATTACATGGTGGGGTACATGGTTAGACGCTGTGGCATATTATTGTGAAAATTACACAACCATTGGTTAATGACTTTCACAGCTGGGAGTCAAGATCAATTAAAGCTGTCAAGGACTTCTCTACCGGACTAGCAAAAAATCTGACATACATAAAGTCGAACTTCTGTACAATTTGAAGTGCAATAACTCATCTGGAAGCTGTAGGGACTGAACTCCGTGATGCGTTGGACACCGTAAAATGCATTCAGAATGAACTAAGCTGATCTCGTGGTGAAGTAAGCAACAAGATTAAAACCAAAATAGAAAGGGTTCTTCATCGGAATGCTGGTTATTCAACAATAAGCAAGATTGCAGATATACTTTCCGGTAAACCAGAAACATTCGAAGATGATCCAGAACTGTCACCAAACGACCTGACATTCTTCAATTATGCTCCTGTCACATCATGTGATGTGGAACAAAGTTTGTCCAAATACAAAACTATCCTTAGTGACAATCGGCGATCTTTCAAATTTCAAAATATGAAAATGCATGTATTTATAAATTGCAATTGTAACAGTGAAAACTGAGAAGTGAATAACTTGGGTTATAGAAATATTGAAAACTGAGAGCCGAATAAGCTTGTGTTCTTCTATGTTGTGTTTTTAGCTAACAGAGTTAAATTAACGTTTAAATCATGTGCGCCAGTGTTTGTCTAAAATATGAACGCAAAAATCATTATAAGCAAAACAAGAAATGTTTTAATTCAGTATAAAATGTCGCAATTCCATCAGTTTCCTTTTCTTCAGAAACAAAATAGGGCTAATTTGGTATGTAGGGCCTACTATCATATATACATCATTTTTATTCTTAAACTCTAGTAAAAGTTATAATTAAAATTGTGAAATTCTATTTCCCATTTAATATTTAAGGTCACTTTTACACTTTTTATGTCATATTTGATGTAATTTTGGGGCATAAGAGCATGCACATATTTACGGTTTTTAGGTCATAAAAATCTGGGCCCTAGTAATATTGCATGCCTTGCAGCTGTGCGATCCGGGTTCATTTTTGCAGTTTTTTCTACAGTGGACCATTAAAGATGAGATTCATCTCGAACTGACATTCTTTTCTGATGAGGCATAGGTTCACTTGCAGGGATACATAAATACAAAAAATAATTGCTACTGGATTTCACTAAATCCACATCTAACCCATGAAATATGGCTCCAACCAGTGAAAGTTGGAGTCTGGCTTGCTGTAAGGGCAACAAGGATTGCTCTACTTGCCTCTTTACAGGAACAATTAATTGTGAAAGATATGTACAGTTCAAAGGCCACGCCATAGCTGAAGCAGTTAGCCACTGGCTTCTCACAGCGGCAGCCCGGGTTTGATCCCGGGCCTGGTCAAGTGGGATTTGTGGTGGACAAAGTGGAGCTGGGGCAGGTCTTCTCCGAGTACTTTGGCTTCCCCTGCCAATCTTCTTTCCACCAACTACTCCACAATCACCTTCAACTATCATCTGGGGCTGGTACAATAGGCCAGAACTGGCCACCATAGAAGGAAATTAGTCCCACCCCACCAAGTAAAAAAAATTTATGTACAGGTCATTCTCAGACAATTCTTTCGAGAGTTACAAAAGAAAAAAGACTCTATGGCTGGTTTCAGCAAGCCTAAGCTACTGCCCACATTTTACGTATGTCTATGCAACCTTTGCCCGATACTTTTGGGGACAGAAATATCAGCACTGGTATTTGGCAGGCACATTCACCTGACCTTAATTCTTAGATATTTTCTTCAGTGGTTCTTTGCACGAAGAAGTTTGAAACAGTAAACACCACCTGGAAGAACTAAAAAGAATATTCATAGGGAAATTGCAACAATTCTGGCAAAACAGCTTTAAGGGTTAATCAGAACCCCTTCTGCTGGTGCAAGGAATGTCTAGATGTAGGGGGACAGCATTTTCAACAACTTCTGTGACCTGTGAACTGTATGCTTCATTCCAAATGTTAGTGGCCACAGGCATACTGATACACTGGCAAAATCTGTATGCACCTTGCAGCCAGTAGTGCATCAGTCACTGTGAACCAGCCGAGAAAAGCAAGAACCTCCGTCTATATGTAGATGTAGAAATTTTCTTTGATGTTCATTACTAGCTTTCTTTGTGTTTTTAATTACATCTATTGTAGATTCCAATTAACCACAATTCTGTCTATATTTCAGGATGTGTTGCCAATGCCAGTTCTTCACTATTGCTTTCTACACCTCTTACACAATCTCTGTATCTAACACTAAGTCACCTTTCTGTCTAACCGAAAACAACAAAAAAAATCTGTCATGACAACCAATCACCTGACAGCAGGTACAGAGGCAACTCCAACAGTGTCAGGTATATTAAATTTACTTCATACAAAGGGCAACAGGCAACACATGTCTATAATCTGTCAAACATTATCACAAAGCTATAGAGAATCATTAGTTATCCTGTAACAAATCCTCAACACAAAGACACCTCTATGTTATTACATGGATACAGACTGCATGGGAGACAGAAAAAATATAAATGATAAACTTCAGCATTTATAGATCCTGGGAACTCTTATGATATAGTAACAAAGCACTGCTTAGCGGAGTGGTACAATGAACACAACATTCAATGTAGTACAGTTGCCAGAAACATTTCAGGAAAAAAAAAAACTTCAAAGTGTAGTCAACAGCACAGTGGAGATGTTTCATGTTCACAGAGATGGATATCAGAAGGACAAGCGGCATTTCTGCACATTTGTGTTATCTGCCTAAGAATGCACATACAGCTCACCTCAGGTTCAGCCTTTATTTCTGGAAATGTTATTAGGACAGGATCCTCTTCCTCTTCTGCATCTGAGACTGCCTCAGATTTTACATTCATGGCCTGATTTGCATCATGAGGTGTTGGGTATGTCTGGCTGTATGGACCCACTAAAGCGTTCTCCAAATTAGTACGGTTCTGTAAAAACCATCACATCCTTATCAGAAATGGATGCACAACACACATTAAACAGCATATGCTTTCCTTGCTATGGCTGTTTCTCATCATATCTAACCCATGAGAGTTGTTTTGTACAGATGTTCTTCTCTACAGCTATCATGAGCACTAGAAAGTACTCGGTTCATAGCTCAGTGACCTTCCCAAGGAACTATAGGTCACTGCAGCAATACAGAAAATATCTGCTTTTTTGGTGCCTAAGAACATCATAATGAAGAGCTCCACAACTTGTAACCTTCGTTCACAAAGCATAATTATATCATCAAGTCAAGCAGGATGAGATGGGCACCTTATATAGCAGGCATGGGGGAGAAATGGAATGCATATATAATTTGGTGAGAAAGCCAGAAGGAAAGAGACCACTAGGAAGGCCTAGGCATAGGTGGGAAGACATTTTAGTGGATCTTTAAGAGACATAGGATGGGGTGATGTGGACTGGATTCATATGGCTCAAGATAGGGACTTGTGACGGGTTTTTGCGAACGTCAATATACTTCCAGCTTCTATACAATGTTGGGAAATTCTTAGGTGGCCAAGCAAATGGTGGCTTCTCAAGGACTCACTCAGCTCCATGGAGTTATTTATTGTACGTAAAAGCTAAAGTAAAGGAGGATGAGATGGGCAGCTCATATAGCAGGTATTGGGAAGAAGAGCAATTCATATGGGATTTGTTGAGAAAGCCAGAAAGGGCTCATTGCTGTGTTCAACATGGCTCCATATTCTGTGGCATACAGACTCAGTACAAACCCTTCCAAATTATTGCTTTAAAATCTATCTTAATAGCAACCTCCAATTCGCACTCAGGTCGACTATGTCGTTTTCTTCTCTTTGTATGCATTTCTCACTGCTGAATGTCCACTACATGACTTACCCACATCACCCTCCTTGAACTGTTTGCTCTCCTACATAACATCACAACCATTATCACCCAAGTATAAGGAACTCCCCACACGGATTATGCAAACAAACAGAAGCGCGTGTCACAAAATATTTAGCTTCTTTGAAGAAGAGAACTGACATATGGAAACAGAACTCTTGTCTGTGCACACAAGCATGAAACACAATACTTTCTCTTACAGCAAGAAATGTTCCTTCAGCTCCATTCAGTACAATTATTGCCACTCTTGTTGGAAGAGAATTCAAAATCTTTTGTAACCTTCATCACATGAAAAATATCTTGTGGGTTTCTTTGGAATTAGCTCACAAGAGTTCTAGTAATTTGAATTCTTGGTTCTAACGTGTGTTAACTAGCTATGAACAGTTCTGTGACTCCCTATGGATTTTTGTTGCTATAGAATTTCTCTCAAACACTGTTCAATTTACACAAGATTTAATTTCATCTACATCAGAACTGCTTAAAAGGAAACAGAAGTGGTACATCACAAGCAGCATACATTCAACAAACTGTAACTGTCTAGAGACACTTCAGAAAAAGGCCTTCAAAGGCGAGCAGCACAGTGGAGTTGTTCTAAGTGCAGACAGACAGCCAGACAGATGGAGATGAGATAGACAACTGAAATTCCTATCTGTGATATCTGCCTAACAGTGGACATACAGAAGCATACAGCTCACCTCAGGTTCAGCCTTTATTTCCTGAATTGTTATTTCCACAGGGTCCGCTTCCTCTTGCGAGTCTGAGACTTCCTCAGCTTTTATATTCATGGTAGGGTTTGCATCATGACTTGCTGGATATATCTCACCATATGCCCCAAATATAACCATCTCTGAATTTGTACAGTTCTGTAAACACATCACATCTTCCAGTAATGGCTGTACAACACCACACATGAAACAATATATGCTCTCCTTGCTGTAGCTGTTTCTCATTACATATAACCCGTAACAGCTGATCTGTATAGATTTCTTCTCTACAGACTTCATAATCATAGGAATTGTTAAGTTCATAAAGCAGGGACCTTCCTGTGAAACCTATGGTCCCTGTGGAAGTACAGACAATACGTATCTGCTCTTTATGGAACCTAAGCACTCATTACTGTGTTCACACATGCCCATCATGACTTTTCATCCAGACACAAACCCAGTCCAAAACCCCCATAACTGTACCTTTAACAAAATCAATCTTCACAATTGTCTCCCAAGTGGTCTCATTCTTTCAGGTCTTCTGTCATTTCTCATTCTCACATGCATGCTACATGACCTACCCATATCACGATCTGAACAGCCATTCATAGGACCTGAACCAACTTGCAGCAGCTCAATTGGAGTTGCCAAAAAAAGGCGGTCATGGACTGGACTGAGAGAAACCAAAAAAAAATAATGGGAATCCATAATTGGACTCTGACAGGCAATGGGTTTTATAGCAGGACCCTCTGCCAGAAGAACAAAGGATCTGTTGAGATTGAACAGAGATCAACTAAAATGGGTGGTAGGATCACTTACCAGACACTGCCACCTGAAAGGACACCTTTTCAAGTTGGGACTGACAGACAGGCCAACTTCTGAAAGGCGCCTACAAGATAATGAATCAGCTGCACACATCCTGTGTGATTCTGAGGCCATAGCTCATTTAAGATTTTGTCACTTGGGTCAGTTTATGGAACGAAGTGACTTTTATGACGCCACCATAAGCAGGGTCCTACACTTTATTAAAAGCGTAGGATTAATAAAGGGCTAATCCAAGGGGAAGCACAATAATCATTGAAGGTCACAGTGCGGGGGCCGGTTTCTATGGCCCACCCCTTACTTACTTATATACATAACCATACCACTCTCCTTGAATTGATCCCTCTCCCACATAATAATGCAAAGGGCTACAATATGAGAGCCATGTAAACTCCCCAGATGGATTATGAAAACTAACACTAAAAAGTTTAGTTTCTTAAGATATGAGAATTGACTGATGTTGATAAAATTCTTGTCTGTGCACACAAGCACAAAACACTCACCATCCTTTCTGTCACAGCAGGAAATGTTTCTTCAGCTCTCTCTAGCAGAATTCTCGGCATTCCTGTTGCAAGAGAATGCGGAATCTTTTATAACCTTGGAACTTTATTTTATTTCTGGGTGGCAAATGAATCGATTTACAAGAATCCTAGTGATATGGCATTATATATCTAACAAGTGTAGCTGTACGTAGCTCTGAATATTTGCCCATGTCTGTAAGGAAACATACTAATTATTGTGAACAAACGCACACGAACATGGACGTCTTTCTTCTCACAGTAGAGGCTGGCAGAGATTATGAAGCTTAGTGTCTTATTACAAGTTTTGTAGTCTTAACAGATTGCTGCTCAGTTTTGAAGGCAGCTAGTTCGCCCATTTTCAGTGAACCTCTTGCTTCCAAAACGTCGGTAACTGGCTACCAGACTGCAGGACTTACGTCCTAGAAGTCCTAGAAACAGCAACATACTATACAAATTTACATTGCAGACCTGCAACTTCAAGCAATTCAATATAGACCATCAGCTCTCACGACTTCCTTAAGTCGGATTGGTATGTTTAACAGGTGAGAAAGGGCATAAAACACTAAAAATGTGCATTCTACTAGAAACATCACCCTGAGAGCGGGCGTTGCGAAGTTTATCAAAATTCCAACTAGAACTTGCAACAGCGGAATATCACGAACACCATAATTTGTCAAATTATGAGGAAACTGAATTTCTCTCGAATGATCCTAATCATTCCCTAAAGAACACCCACAACTTACACAATTCCACTAATAACGTACTCTTCGTTAACGACGATGCAAGAGTTTGTTCTACTTGTGGGGATGGTGGTCACTCGTGGTCAGCCCCGTGAAACTCCCATGTTATTGGTTGGCAATATGGCTGCCATGACACCTCGGTGAAACGCTGCCATCTATGTTCAGCTTACATGACTAAATTAAAAATGACCTCCAGGGCCGAGAGCACAATCGGTAAGAAGGCATGCTACCTTAACAACTATTTTGAGTGCTCCCCCATCACCCCCCTCAAAATGCTTTTTTCGCTACTAGCAATAAATACTTTTAGATCTCTTGTACTGCAGTCTCTCTTTCCTTCTGGCATTCCCACTAATAACCTATATGCATTCCTCGCCTCCTCATTCGTGCTACATGCCCTGCCAACCTCATCCTCCTCTACTAGTGATATTGAACACAGTTAAATTATTCATTTCCCCACCAAACTATTTCCATTTTTGAACTGTGTTCCATATCACTAGTCGAGGAGGATGAGGTTGGCAGGGCATGTAGCATGAATGGGGAGGCGAGGACTGCATATAAGATATTAGTGGGAACGCCAGAAGGAAAGAGATTACTGGGAAGACNAACCTTTGTTTCACATGAAACACCTCTTTAACCAAAAGCACTGAACATCGTGAACTGTAACATACATGGATACTTGTATTAGAAAAGCTGAAGGTGGAGAAACTTGAAAGAAAATTCTGTTTCAATCAGAGATACATATATTATGCCTCATAATTTCCTCATAACTTACACTTGAAAGCCACAAAGAACACAGTTTTCCGGTTACATTTAAGCATTATAAATCTTATATTGTAAGGAACAATACTCATGTTCCATTTATTATTTTCATTAGAATGATGGAATGACACCCATCAACAAGATTAAGACTGCATTTAATGATATAAGAAAATCTTATATATTCATCTTCACCAATTCAGTACTGGGCAGAACAATATGGCAGAAATAATAAAATATCTTAAAGAAATATAATAAATACTGAAAATCTGGTATCTGTTCACATTCCAGTTCAGTAATGGAAAGGTTTACATGGCAAAAGTAACACATCTTACAATAGAATGTAATGAATACTGACAATCAGGTATATATTCATCTTCATATTCATCTTACATATTCATATGTAAGTTGTTTATATTTCCTTCTGCCCTCAAGGCTTGCCTAAGTACATGCTTGTACTGGAGAAGTAGGAAGACGCATGAGGTGTAGCTGATTTGATTTCTGTGCTGCTAGGCACAGCGTAGTTCTGTAATACTCATTTATCACATGTTCTGACCGGTCACTGTCCTTCAGGCAGATCCCATTTGTATAAACACGTTATCAATATATATATTTATTTATATGTTTGAGAACGTCAGTTGTGTTTATGTATACTTGTGCCGTGTGTTCCATACCAGCTTCTGACTAGCAGATCCATCCAGCCTGGCCCATCGTGCCGACTGTGGTTTTCCTCCCCCGAGATCCCTTACGCAATCCTAGGGAGGCATAGTGCATCACGTTACAAGCAAGTCGTTTCTTATGAGCCTGTCCCTTACTCATATTGAGCAGGAGTTCACGGGTCAGAGTGGGTAAAAGAACGGGGTTCTTTACCCACGGGGTCGAGGGACACGACTCAAAGTGGTAGCAGAGCGTGGTTCTTTACCCACAGGGTCAAGGTACACGGCTCAAAGTGGTAGCAGAACGTGGTTAACGGAGTTAACTCGTGTTAACGAAGTTAACGTGGTTAACGGTGGTTAACGTAGTCTTCTTTTGGTGTTCCGGTGTTTCGATCAGATCTTGGGTCGGTTTCATCAGGACTTGCTTGTGGAGTGTAGAGTTGACCGTGGACTCATTATATATATATATATTTTGGTGTTGTTCTATGCTGTTGCGATGCCACTTGCTTGGATTCACAATCTTCCGAGAGAGGAGGCCGAGAAGTTTGAGTCGGAGTTGGGTGTGTCCGTTCAAGGCACCTTGGACGAATTGCAGAAGTGGCTGAAGGAAAAGTGGAGAGCGCTAGAAGTCTGCCTACCTCCTCAGATCACAGATAAGTTTGCCGCGAGGACGGACGTTGCGGGACCTAGTGTTGTAAAGATTCGAGCGGGCGATGTCCATGCCCAAATTAGTTACGCCCAGAGTAGATTACGGGGTAATGTAGCATCAATATCTGTTCTGCTTTGTAAATAGTTCACAACCCTGTCAACGTTTGAAGTAGACTGGTTTGTGTTTCTTGGCCTTTTTTGTAGGGTTGAGCTGAATGTTTCCAGTTCACTAGTATTTAGGCGTTTCGCTGTAGGTTTTTCACATGTCTTGTCCATGGGTGGTGTGTCTGCGGTGCTGGCAATAACAACAGCAGGGCTGGTAGCTACTAGCTCACTAGTGGGTGAGATGTCAGGCGAGTTGGGTACCTCTGCTTCATCATAAGGTTGCTGTTCCTGCCTCTCTGCGCTTTCCTCGGGTAGTGAAGCACTACGCTTTACATTAGTATTCGTTTTTTCGAAAGCGAGGTGGGGTTTCAAAAATTCCATATGCTTCGCCCATTGCCAGTGCTGATATTTTTGTGCGGCCTGCCTGGTGTGAGTCTTCTTTGATTTCAAATGACGACTGTATGAGTCTTTTAAATTTTTCCACTGTCCTTTAAGTGCTTCAGCTGAGAACAAAAAGCGAAAATTCTGTTAATTTTTTAAGCATCATAGTATTAGAGAGCAACTAAAAGGATACTAATGGCTGTTCTTATGTGTTTATAGGTATTTGGTGTAACCGCTCTTTGGTCGTCACTTCTTGTAACCGTCTTGGGCGCCACTTCTTGCAACCGCTCACTTGGCTACCACTTCTTGCAACCGTTGGGCGCCACTGGGCTACCACTTCTTGCAACCGTTGGGCGCCACTTCTTGTGACCGCCCTATTTCTATCTTTATGTTTATTTATTTGCCCGCTTCGGTAGAACACTTGACTCATTTATTTGCCCGCTTCGGTAGAACACTTGACTTTTTTATTTGCCAGCTTCGGTAGAATACTTGACTCTTCTCAGGGTTGTGTCACGGTAATAACTGGGGCAACGGGGAGACTACACATTTAAAGCTAGTCCACTGATACAAATCAAGGACACTATTTTCTGCTTAATCACAAATTGTTCATTTCAGAATCAAACACTATAACTTTATTGGCAAGTACGGAGTAATGTGCCCTTTTTATTATCATCAAAGATTAATCAAACCAAATAGACTGATAAATTTAGATATACTTGGAGAGTGCAGCTCAATGACGTCTGCCTCTGATGAATTCTAAATGCCAAGTCCTTCTGCCCACTCTATCATGCGGGAGCGTCACTTCATCCACTGTATAGGATTTGAACCGACGGCCTTTCTCCCAGACAAGAATAGTTTCCTAATGGCTCATTTTAACTGCCAATTCATCATACCATCAGTACCAGACAATCACATTACTAACTTTGAGAATAAAGAGACCCAAAGATATTGAACCCGGAACCCTACATGTGAAAGCGGTTATTTCTTAGTTTAGGGTCTAATTACATCCTTCCGAAGACACATTTATTACAGCTACCCTATTAGCAAAACAACATTTATATCTTAGGCAAACAACAGACTTGCCTTTCGATGGCGGCATCATGTCCCCTTTCCGGTCACCCAAGCTGCAGGTAACAAAACAAGGCAGTTGTTCCTGTCTAAATGCGAAAAGCAAGTCATAACTTCTTAATGGATGGTCTCCCTTATAAATCAGTCACTCTATTGTATTGGCTAAAGAGGAACATAATGTCCAATAAAGAGTTTTAAAAGGTTTGGACTGTTACATTGGCGACTGGAGACACATTTTCTACAATTGGACACAGCTTTAGAGTCGGCTTTTCTATGGTAGGCAAAATTGTTCTGGAAGTATGTCTCGCCATCTGGAATTGTTGTGGTCTGAAGGCCCACTCCCGGTAATATGTTAACAGAGTATTAACTTTTTGTATTTTAGAGGAAAATGTTGGTTAGAATAGAGTTAGTTTTTTTAAATACTTGTAAGATGTACGAAAGCGGATGTAAGAAGGGTTAAGCAACTTAAAGGAATTTCTGCGTATGGAGTGAGACGGCCGCTAGCCTTTGACGCGTCAATGTCTCGTCAGCAGAATGACATTGAAGGTACCTCGAAATGCTAACTTTGCAGAAGTTACACTTGAGCAAGATGGGGGAACGTTTGCAGGTAAAAGGTTAGCCAAATGGTCTAGCAGTAGAAGGGGGTGTGTCCCCTTAGGATCCCAGCCAACGAGATCACACGCCTTGGGATAAGACGTCATTGGAGTCGGACTTACACCCTCCGGGAAAGTAATGAGTTCGCATGAATANTATATATATATATATATATATATACACACACACACAGTGGTTGAGTAGAATAGGAGAAAGAGGAGACTAGCGACCCGCAACTGGGTGAAAAGAGAGAGAAAGATGAGGTCTAAGAATCGTCTAAGAAAGTGTAATGTGTAACCCGACACCAGTCGGCTCTTTGTGATATTGCCAAAATGTATATAACTGTATATTGCTTGTTTATACTAATATAGGGTAGCATAGGGTGAGGATGTGGGTTTCTGTTGTTGTGATTTTCTCCCTTACCACATTTCGCACCTGCGCCCTCCAGCCAAGCCCGGTGAACAGTGTGCCCCTAGCCAATGAAGCAACCATAGAGGAAGCATTTCAGTCGTTTCTTTAGCCCTACCCCTGTGACTGCAGTACCGAAGGTGACAGCGGGGATACCTCCACGCCCCCTATTACCACGGAATAACTGATGGCATAACATGAATAATATGAGATCTCAACACATGCCACCACCATCAAGAAATGTGTGGGAGAATTGTGCAAGACGTTTCAAAGAAATGTGGGGTTTTCCAAATTGCAGAGGTTCCATGGATGGAAAACATGTTTTCATTAAATGCCCTGATGACGCTGGATCTTCATATTATGATTACTTGAAAAGACATTCCATTGTACTATTGGCTATTGTGGGACCAGAATACGAATTTCTTTGCGTTGATATTGGAGCCTACGGAAGGAACAGTGACGGAGGAATATTCGAGGAGTCCCAGATTGGTAGGACACACATGAATGTCGATTTTGATCTTCCGGAAGACCTACCACTTCTAGGGCAAACAGAACCTACGTCACTCGTTGATGGAGACGAAGCCTTTGGACTACAACCATATTTAATGAGACCTTTTCCGTACATGCAATCCAAACATGTTATACGGAAAGGGAAATACAGTTACAATTTGTGTCGTGCACGGAAAGTGGTCGAAAACTGTGTTGGTATTCTTGCCATGAAGTGGAGGATTTTTCTGAGACCCATAGAACTGAAAGAAGGAAATAGAAAACACATTGCATCAGCAGCGTTTTTGCTTCATAATTTTCTACGTCTCAGAAACTGTGATGGAAAGTACAGGGAAGAACTGCTACGAGTGTAGCCATTGGACGGAGAAATGTTTCCTATCCAGCCTTTACGTCTCCCAAGGGTGGCAAACGTTAGCTACTCCATTAGAGAGCGGTTTGTTGCGTACTTCAACTAGATGACTGCCCCTGGAATTCGTGTTATTGAACGGAACTGGTGCATAGCCTACATTAAGAATGTCCACAGTTACTGTATACTTAACCCTATATAAATATATACAAATATTTCTACTTGCAGTCTCTGTTCATTGTAACAGCCAATTCTTTCCACTTTCTATCCTTAGCACGTGAATCCTTGTACATGGGGTGACGAGTATCGTACAATAAAGCATTTTCTTTGACGAACTCTATTATTTGTTCCATTTGGCTACTCATGTCGTTTCACGTACTTATAGATACTGATTGAGTGGGACTCATGGCCTGCCGGTTATCAGGTGTCAAATATTCCCGAGTGTCGCGTCTGTGTCCGCGGCCCAGTCGGTAAACAGCTGTTTTCGTCCCGAGACGCGACACTCGGGAACTCGGGAATCTTTGACACCCGATAACCAGCTGGCCATGACTGTACTTTTCATCACAGTTTTTGTGACGTAAAAAATTATGAAACAAACATGCTGCTGATATAATCTGTTTTATATTTCCTTCTTTCATTTCTATGGGTCTCAAAAAATCCTCCACTTCATGGCAAGTATAGGCCTCCGCAAATTGGTATATTGTTTATTAATTTAACTTGTCTCATTTTGGTCCGTCACACCATTAATTACAGAGTAGATAATGAAAAGTTCAGTCCAGTGTGACATACGGGTCTACAACACTTCATTCCTCAATCACCTTACATGCTTCGATTCAAAAGAATCATCTTCAGAGGCGCACCACTACGATAAGGAAACACTGTCACAGAAGATATTTTAACAATATGCACTTTAGATATGACTAATGCTCTCTGTGTAAATTTTGTTATCACGGTTTGTTTTGATGTTTGTCTTAGGCACTCATAATGGCGCTTCTTGAAGTATAGATTTACTTATGATGAGTTTCTTTTAGTGTATTTCCTGGTTATTCTGACTGGGGTTTTTCACTGCACGCAATATGGTGTTCACTTTTCCATACAGTAGCCTCCCAATGTATTTAAAATTGTATTAAAATTTCCATGTAAAAATTAGTTATTATATTAAAATATCTTGAGCTGACATTGGGTCATGTTGTTTTCCTCCTGATGGTGGGAGATGTCGTTTATTTCTCTTGATTTTATGTTCTTATTATTAGTAGTGTAGTTCACGTGCGACAACAGCATGCACGTGAACTACACTACTAATAATAAGAACATAAAATCCTCGGAGTACCGTGCCAGTGTGCGTTCCTCCATTTAGCGCAATGTAATTAGATATCGTCCCGTATCGTACCGAGCTGAGTATCGCGTCTGTGTGTGGGAGCCTTTAACATTCATGGAGACCAAGAATTCCGACCGATAGATGCGGGAAAACGATAAATCGATGAACGATCAATGCGGGTTTTATTTCCATAGTTTAAATAGAATTTGTTCAGGGACCACAGAAATTGAACGATGGATCCGGGAACGATAGATCGAGGTATCACTGTATAGTGCTTCTGAGACGTGTGTCGCTCTAACTAGCCATAGGGTTGTATAGAAAGCATATATGTTTGTGTAAGTGCTGGTAAAGGATTCTTTGCAAAATGTATGAAGTTGATTTTGTTAGGATAGATGAATATGTTTACAAATTTGCTTTTGAAGGGATATTTAGGGGATTTCAGACTCCATCTTAAAAGATATTCACCAATGAGTACTCCAGTGGGACTTGTTACACAGAGAAAAATTTTCTAGACATGATGGGGAATTCTCTTCACTCAAAATCCTAAAATTGGCAAATCATACTGGACCTTAACCTGTCGTGACAAAGCGAGTCTTGCCTCTGTGTTGTTCACCTGATTGGTCAGCAGCTTCTATAAACTACACAACTGTAGTTGGATGCCTGAGGAATGTGATACATCTAAAGGTGATCTCAACTGTGGTTTCCAGTTGGCCAACCTGCGGTTCACCTAACGTATTTCAATTTACAAGACTTAATAAATTTCTAATAATGAACACAAGATTGCCCACTTGTTAAATAGAATGATGCCCATTAATAACCCGGGGCACAACAAACTACAGTGCTACTTACAAGAGTTTGATGAATTATTTTGTCTATTTAGGGTCTGCAATGAATAATTTATAGTGACTGGTTTCTGTTGGTATTGGTCAAATATAAACCCCATTTTATAAGAAACTGAAAACTGAACTTCACTGATATTACTGGAAACAACCAAGTTTATGACGCTCTTTTTCATAATGAAAATATGGTTATCTCCACGACCTACTTACAAGTACTCTTTGAAAACTGTATCTGTATGTTGGATATTTGATGGAAAAAGGATTGAAGATTCTGCCTGACACTTTGCAATGTGCAGTGATCTATTTGTCATTCTGCTGAAGCAACTGCTGTACACAGCTGCACATTTCAATCAAACTAATCTATTTAATATTTAAAATTCTATTTCTACCTCAAGAAAACACAAGAAAGTTTTCTACAACTATCAAGTAATTAACACGGCATTGGAAAATGACCACTATTTATTCTAAAAATCATACCTAACCTATAGACACAATCTGTAGGTATAATAGACTGCTTCTCACAGTTAAATCATGCTGGTCTGCTTACTGTTACCATGCATTTCAAAGGGGTGAATACTCAGTGACTTTGATCATGTAAGTGATGTTTATTGAAAAGACCACAATTAATGGTATTCAAGATTATATACAATCAAGTTTTAAATATATGATCATTTGGCTGATGATGTTACATTGCAACTGAGAGCCATACATGGTGTAACTGAAATGTACGAACAAAGTCTGGGCTCAAGTTACACATACCAAAGCAAGAACAAAATGCCCATGTGAATATGTGTACAGAAACATTTAATTTGTGAGTAATAGCTGGAAGAAAACTGTAGACATCAACAGCAGTTCAGCATTGATGTGTGGACAGGGATCGTTGGCAAATGTCTGGAAGGCCTGTATGTTTCGCCACCTTGGATTTCAGATGACTATTACAGAGCCTCTCATGACCGATGGAGAGGCACAGGAGTACCCTCTGCATAGCCTCCATGCTCACCAGATTTGAATCCTCTGGATTTTATCTGTTTGTGCATGTTGCTCCTGTTGACAGTGAAGAGGCACCTCACCATCACATTCTGGATGTCTGTCAGAACACATGCAACTTACTCTGGCATCTTTGAATAAATGGAGCAGCCCCTGAAAAATTATGTCAAGGTGTGTGCTGAAATTCGCGGACATTTTCGGCACTTATTATAAACGTGGGGCAAGCAGTTGTGTAGTCGGTTGAGGCACTATTCTATAAAATGGAAGGTCATGGGTTCGATTCCCGATGAGGTAATTGGATTTTTCAGTTGACCTAATCCTTCTGGCTGTACTATGGAATTGGGGTTGACTCACCCTCTAACAAAAACGTGTGCCAGGATTCTTCCTGGGATTAAGGGCGGCCAGCTCTTAAGGTTGACAAACTCATCGCCATCTGTAAGCCAGCTGTCTCTAGAACATGTGGGAAGCTCGATGTCTCAGAACCCTGTGGGCCTGCACGACCTATAGCTTTATGTTTTTTTACCTTTTTATTATAAATGCACTCGTTTAGCTACAAGTCATAAATTGTTTTCAGACATGTTGGTATGGGCATTTTTTTCCTGTTTTGGCACATGGAACTTGTGTCCAAAGTTTCTCAATATCTGTCAGCTACAGCCTGCATAACAGGGTTAACTAACTTCTTGGAGCTGAGCCCTTCTCGAGAAGCCACCTATTGTGCAGTTATTCAAGCATTATCCAACATTATATGGAGCCTGAAGGTTCATTACCATGTTCACAAGAGCCCTCCACTGGTCCCTATCCTGAGCCAGATCAATCCAGTCCATACCACCCCATCCTATCTCTCTAAGCTCCATTTTTATTATTATCAACCCACCTGTCTGCCTTTGTCTTCCTAGTGGTCTCTTTCCTTCTGGCTTTCCCACTAATATCCTACATACATTTCTATTCTCAATTCATGCTACATGCCCTGTCCATCTCACTCTCTTTGTTGTATCCCAGTATTTCAGGGATACTCAGGTTCGCCGAGCAGTGAGCAATTCGATGTACGGGGTTGGGATTAGGTGGAAAGACAACAGCAAGCAATTGGATTTAACGGTGCTATATTGTTAGAATAAGAGATGCTTGATGAAGGACATAGAAATGGGGTGGGCACTTTAAATATTCCCTACAAGGGGTGAGGCCGCAGTCCTGCCCGTCTAACCCTTGTGACAACTGGAACCCGACTCTCTGTGTCTCGCCTTCACCTCCAAGCTGCAGTCTGCCCTTGTGCCCCAGTCAGTTTGGGTTCTGTCCTTCACACATGTGTGGAAGGGGAGGAGACCATACACATATTTGTTTAGTC
This sequence comes from Cryptotermes secundus, assembly GCF_002891405.2. Lineage (NCBI taxonomy): Eukaryota > Metazoa > Arthropoda > Insecta > Blattodea > Kalotermitidae > Cryptotermes > Cryptotermes secundus. The sequence continues at coordinate 20,780 of NW_019723329.1, read as the reverse complement.
TATGCATTGGTTGCCATCTGGTCCACAACTTGGAAAGAATATTTAAGATGCCCAAGAAATACAAAAATATAGTACACAATTATACAAGTACTCACACTTCCACATATTCAACACCTCTCCTCCTCAGGGGAGACCAATTTACACTTTAATTGGTCTCAGAAACAAGACTTGGAAGTACGGAGTCGGCGGGACCTGCGTAACTCCGGTTCCGTATTGGGGGCATTTATTTCTCGTAATGGCACGTCTTCTTGTGCCACAGCTAAGCTCTCATTGCTTGTATGGATTTTAATATTCACTATGTTACCTGATCTATTTGAATCTGTTAAGGCCTTTATGCAATTTAGCTTTCCTTTCAAACAGTTATACAGTTTGTATATTGAGTACATTCCAATTAAAAAGAAGCAAACATATACCTATGCAGAATAAGAGTCATGGGAAGTCGTGTGTAACCTTTCCCATTGTTGTTCCATGATGATGCGCCGACTTCAGCAATCTTAAGGCTTGCAATATTTAAATCATCCAAATGTGATACAATGTGTTTAGAATTTGTATTCAAATGTATGGAACTAAGATTGATCTTCATGCCTAATTCCTCACAACACTCGTACTCCAGATTCACTCCGGACATCAAGTCCTTTGCTTGCATCGAACTGTTTACAGTGACAACAGAATGTGTTTGGAGCAGAACAGATTTACTGTAACCTCTACAATTAGTATTCATTCTTAGTTTACCCATCCCAGTTAGTGCCACCTCGGCTGGGTTCCTGTCATTACAGAGAACTGCAATGCTCTCAGTTGTTGGGATGAAATAAATCCATTCATTGTTTTCCAGTTGTGTCCATACTGAATCAAATGTTCTACTATGCGCTCCTCGCAACTTGGGGAAATACTTTCTCTAGACTGCAATAACTTAACCATACAGTTCTCATGTACTTGTGAAGATAGGAGGGGTTGATCATGCTTACACACGTATACCCTTATATTTATCTCTTTACATGTATCTAACCAATATTTGTCTGTCATGAAATAATACTGTCTTGCTTTATCAATCCATAAAAACTAGTTTCTTGTATCTAAGTACAAAAACTTTGTTTGATCCAGGGGCTTTGGAATAGGAATGAGTTTATATATATCAAATTGACCCCTGTTCACCAAGGGTACATGGATCACGTACGCTAAGACTCCATTACTTACATATACTTGTAAATTACACACTCTTAATGCTAAATAAGCTGAGTCTTTGCTCAATGGGAAAGGGAACGTTACATCTCCTGGAAGTGCAGATGCACTTTGCATTAATTTTTCCATCAGCGAGTATGGTGAGATAACCTGAGGTTGCGACACCCCCCTTTGTGCATTTCCTACACTGTCAATTAGTAAATCTAGTTTGCGTTGCAACATTTGCATAGCGTTGCTGACCCTAAAAATGTGACCTTCTATTTGGACCTTTGCACTGAGGTGGCAGTTATCTCCTGTGTTTTGCTCGAATAACTTTATCTGCTCATTATAATATCTCGCGTCTGCCTCGTCCATCGTCCCAAACAATATTTTGCCTAACTCCCCCATAAAATTCAGCACTCCTCTCCTTTTCCGCTTTCCTTTGTCAGTAACTGCTCGACTCCCCGTTATCTGTTTCAACACCTCCTCCATTTCAGTCAACTGATATAGCTTTTTCCTAGCATCATTATTGCAATTAATGCAACCTGCCCAATTCCTAACGAATTTGGTGTGGCACAGAACATCTATGTGGTGCAGCCATCTGAAATGGAGAACAAAGAAAAGCAATGTATCTCCTTTCCCTTTAGTTGCATATAACAACAGAATTGGGTCCTACACGCTACTTCCCTCTTGATCCGCTTCATGAATCCACTCTAATTTACGTATCTCTCAGATTATACTGAGCTATCCTACTAATAGTTCATTGCTACACATGCCATTTGTTTAGAAAAAATGTTTCAATCTGTTGACGTGCACTTGCTGTGTACAGTGCCCCTTCTTGATAGTAGCATTTACCCCATTTATGGATAACACTTCATAGGGCCCGATATACTGAGGACTAAGTTTCTTCGATCTACATCTGCGGACCGTTTCGTCATACGGCAACACCTGCTGACTTACCTCTAATTTAAATGGTTCTGTCCCCTTGTCATACTCTTCTTTGCTCTTTTCCTTGCGTAAGATTAGTTTCTGTCTTGCCACTTCGTGCGCAGTTTGTAGTCTCCCCTTTAACTCCGTGAGGTAGTCCTCGTAATTGTACTGTATGCTGGGACCATCTCCTAGTGCGGATGGCACTTCTGACTTGAATCCATACACCAGTTCGAATGGTGAGAGTTCGGTAGCGGCATGTGTAGTTGTATTGTACACGTAAACTGCATACGGCACAAATTCATCCCAGTTACGCTGATCTTCGCTTACGTAGTGGCGGAGGTATTCATGACTTCCCTCTAAACTACCATTGGACTCTGGGTGAAATGCTGTGGTCTGCATCTTTCTGATCCTTAGTAACTTGCAAACGTTCTTGAACAAATTACTCAGGAAGTCTGAAACTTGGTCAGTCAGAACTTTGGCAGGCGCCCCAAATTTCAAAACAATATTCAATACGAACGCCCTAGCGACAGTTTCTGCATTGCTGCGGAAGCGGTGTCGCTACTATANGTACACTTTCTCACGTACTCCTCTATTTCTTCCTTCATATTTGGCCAATAGTAATGCTGTCTAATCGCCTGGTATATCTTATTCATACCACGATGACCCCCCGAGAATTGAATCGTGGTTTTCATGCAATATTTTGCCCTTCATCTTCTCATCTATTTCCTCCAAGTCACTCACCTCCCTATTAAGAGCACCTATTCTAGACAAAGCGTCTGCGTTTGAATTTTGTGATCCAGGTTTATATACTACTCCATAGTCGTATTCCTAGAGTTGCAGGCGCCATCTAAGCAATCTCGAACCCGGGTCTTTCACGCTCATGATCCAGGTAAGGGGTTTGTGATCACTCACAACCTTGAACTTCCTACCATACAAATATGGCCTGAAATACTTAATTCCCCAGACAATGGCTGCTAATTCCTTCTCCACCCTACTGTAGTTCTTCTCGGCTTTATTGAAGCTACGACTTGCATACGCAATTGGTTTGTCTTTACCTATCTCTCCCTGAGACAGAATCGCCCCTGCACCTTCGTTTGACGCGTCAGTGGTCAAGATAAATTCCCTGGAGAAATCAGGGTACTGCAAGATTGGTTGTGACATTAGCTTCTGCTTTAAGCTTTGAAATGCATTTTCCTGTTCTTCCTCCCATTCGTAATTAGCGTCCTTCCTCAAGAGTTTGTGCAGTGTAGCTGCTATTTTGCTAAACTGAGGGACAAACCTCCTATAGTAGCTGCTAGCCCTAGGAAACCTTTCAATTGTTCAGCTGTTTTCAGAGTAGGGAAATTTTCAATCGATTCTGTCTTCTTGGGGTCGGGTCGAACTCCGTCCTCTGAGATTACGTGACCGAGGTAACTGACCTCATTTCTTAAAAATTCGCATTTGTCCGGCTGGAGCTTCGGACTATATTATCTCAGCCTTCCAAACATGGTACGCAATTTTGCGTCATGCTCTGCTAAGCTATTTGCATATAATATGATATCGTCCAGGAAGACGAAACATCTTGTGCCTGTGAGGCCATTTAAGACAGTGTTCATGAGTCTCATGAACGTAGCAAGTACTGTCCGGAGGCCAAAAGGCATTTTCCGGTACGCCCAGTGCCCCTGCTTCGTACTGAAAGTCGTCTTGTCTATATCTCTGGGGTCCATTTCTATCTGGTGATAACCCATGGCTAAATCTAAACAGGAAAAGTATTTAGCCTGTCCTAGTTGGTCTAGAATCTCAGTGATATCTCCTACCGTCTTCTCATTTAGCTTTCGGTAATCTACTACAAGCCGGAATTTCTACTGGCCACTAGCATCCGCCTTTTTAGCTACCACCAAAATTGGACTGTTCCATGGTGAGTTACTTTCTTGAATGACTCCTTCCTTCAATAATTTCTCGACCTGTTTCTCTACTTCCACTTTCTGGGTTTCAGAAAGTCTATAGGGTCTCGTGTTCATTGGTTAGGTCCCTGGCTCGACACGTATGGAATGACGCGTTGCCTGCGTGCTACTTAAAAGTCTCCCGACAAATAGAACACGTCTTGATAATCTTGACACGTCCCTATCAATAATCTATGTTCTTCATCATTCAAATGATCTAATCTCAGCTGTTCCATAATTCTCTTTTCCCTATCCTTCCGTTTTTCTTCAGTTGCTCCTGTGAGATTCTGTACTGGTTCGACTTCGTTTAGTTCTACTAATGGCTCCTGAATTTCCGGTCAATCTGCCTTTTTCCTAGGCTTTGTACATTCCCGAGCTATGTGCCCCTTTTCCAAACAGTTGTAACAAACAATATCCCGACTGGGCCCTCGACTTTCGTGCCTTGCAGAAAAATGATTGACCCTTGCGTCTTTCCTGCCCTTGAGAAAGCACCTGTTCGTCACATGATTGTTCCTGCCACAATTACTGCATTTCAAACTATCCGAACCCACGTTTGAACATTTGCACCTCTCAGTCTTTGAAATTATAGCACTTTCTTCTTCCAAGGCTGTCTCTGCTATTTCATCGAATTTGTTGTGATTTCGACTCCTTACAATTGTTTGTATTCTGTCTGAATACAGACCCTGCACAAAGCAAATATTTCTTAACCTGTCTGAGAGAGTTAAGATTCCGGCTCTCGCCTCTTGCTCGCAGTCTTGCAAAGCAGCTTCTCTAAATTTGGATCCCAGTTTCTGAATGCACTGGATCCAGTCAGACACACTCTCCCCCTTAGTTTGTTTGGTACTGAACAATTGATTAGCATGGTAATCTAGCGTTCTTTTCTCGGTATACGTGTTTTTTATGAATTCTCTTAATTCTCCCCAATTTTCCAAATTTCTATGAGAAATTGCGGTTCTTGTCTCTCCGCTAATTCTCGTTAAAAGAAACTTATATGTGGTTGAGTTCCTAGGGTCATTAACTTCAAACGCTATGTCTACATTCGCTATAAAAACGAAAACTTCCCTTCTTTCTCCCTTGAGGAGTTATAAGCTTTAAAGCTTCACTGATTGCTACATATTCTGTCATAATGGCAGTATTACTGTCCGCGTTTACAACCTCAGTATCTAAATTTGGATACAGGTTATGCATGGATTGAGCAAGCACTCACCCTTTCTGAAGTTCTCTCTACGCCTGCCGCGTAGATCGCTTGCAGCACGTTGGAGCCTGCCGTGTAGACTAACCGCAGCGCTATTGACTAGCCCACAATACGGTACGCCCGTTGCCACTTCTCCTGTCTGGATCGACCCTCGATCCCGAACTGCCGCTACTGCATCCTTGGGACGTAGAATCCTGGCTGGAAATTCCACACTTCCCTCTGGCGGTTTCCCTATAGGGATTCCTTCAGCTCTTCGCACTCTTAGCACAGTTACAATTCCGTTTTCCAATATTTCACACACACACGTGATGTCGATGTGTTGATATTGTTGCCAGTCTGCTGTTCACGCACACACAACAACAACCCCACACACGACACCATTGTTGTATCCCAGTATTTCAGGGATACTCAGGTTCGCCGAGCGGTGAGCGATTCGGTGTACGGGGTTGGGATTAGGTGGAAAGACAACAGCAAGCAATTGGATTTAACTGTGCTATATTGATAGAATAAAAGATGCCTGATGAAGTACATAGAAATGGGGCGGGCACTTTAAATATTCCCTACAAGGGGTGAGGCCGCAGTCCTGCCCGTCTAACCCTTGTGACAACTGGAATCCGACTCTCTGTGTCTCGCCTTCACCTCCAAGCTGCAGTCTGCCCTAGTGCCCCAGTCAGTCTGGGTTCTGTCCTTCACACATGTGTGGAAGGGGAGACCACACATATATTTGTTTAGTCTATGCATTGGTTGCGATCCGGTCCACAGCTTGGAAAGAATATTTAAGATGCCCAAGAAATACAAAAATATAGTACACAATTATACAAGTACTCACACTTCCACTATGCAACATATTTGACTTGATCATTCTAATTATACTTGGCCAAGAGTGTAAGTTATGAAGTTTTTACTTACGTAGCCCCACACTGGGAATCACTTTTAACAGTTTTTAACTTGCTTGGCGACTCTCGCGGGGCTGCACTTGTGATAGAGCTTTAGTTGTTATCATGGTGACCACACGAAGAGCAGCAACTGTGATCGTTGGCTTTACTTCCACTTGTTAATTTAGCTTTTATGATGGGCGCCTTTTTTCCTTCTTCTTCAGTGGAAAGCCTTCAACTATTCTCGAGGCCTATCACGAGCCTTGTTTGAGCAGGAAGAACAATTAATCACACCAAATCAATGGCATATCTATTAAAAAAGGTAAAACGTAAAGCTATCCCTGTAACAGGCCATGGAGGTCCATAAGGTTGTAAGACGTTGAGGCTCCCACATTATCTCAACAATCAGCTCAAATATGGCGGTAAGGTTGTCAGCCTTACGCGCCGGGCGCGCTTTACTCCCCAGGAAAATTCCTGGTACTCATTTCTGTTAGAGGTTCAGTCGAACCCAGGGCCATAGTGCGGCTGGAAGGATTAGTTATTTAAAAAATCCAATGACCTCATCGGGACTTGAACCCGCGACCTTCCGGCTTGTAACATAGTACCCCAAATTTAATAAAATATATTGTCACATATTCGCTGTGTGTAACGCGACAAATAACTTCACGCCGGTCTTGGATGTGGCGAATATTTATTGTACTTCACGTTTACACTTACATAATTCACATATCACAATTGCTGCGTTAACTGGAGTTTTCAACTCTCAACTTACACTGTCTTCGGCGGCTGCTATATTTGAACTGTTCTGTCTTAAAGTCAAAGTCACATTGCGACTGACGGTCAGTCAGTCAGTAAGTCTTGGTGTCGAGCCCCATTTATTACTCTTTGACAGTTACGGTTTTGTTTTTGTGGGGCGCCCTCTCTGATGAGAGGAAGGGTCTGTCTTTTGTATATGCTTCTGGTCCTTGCCAGCACACTCTCTCTCGCATCAGAGATCCTATGGACATGTGACCATATTTTATTACGTATCTCAGATTTGAGACTTCCCTTTTCATCGCCTCCTATCGCCTCACAGTGGAGGTATTCAACCTCGCCTCCACACGGGTAACTTTTCTTTTCAAAGTCAAAGTCACACTGCGACTGACGATCCGTCAGTCTGTCTGTCTTGGTGTCGAGCACCATGACCAGATTTTTTTTTTCTTTTTTCTTATGTGAAAGTTACTGTCCTGTTCATTTGAGGCGCCCTCTCTGACGAGAGGTCGGGTCTGTCATTTGTCATAGCCTAAGTTGGTAAGTCTACTGTCAGTATTTACATATATTTACAAGTTTAATCTTAATTCCTATTTCTATGTACAATATATACAAGGCCTCTGTCAATCCAGGCTCAGTACAGCAGATTTTTCCTTATTTCTACCAGTATTCGCTACCACGGCAATCTAGTCACTTGACCGGTAGTATGCCTGACCGCCGCCAAGTTTAAGTCTCTTATACGTTCTGTGTCGGGCTTCGCCTTGTCCAATGTTGCGAAAATTCTCATTTTCATGATTTTGTATGACTTTTGCTTGTTTCCTGCATCATTCTGTTATATAGTCATATACGTACGGGATTTTAAATGCCATGTGCAAATCGCGGACCGGTGTGCGCCTTGGGAAATTGCCAATGGTGTGGAGAACCTTGTTTTGCAGGCACTGCAATTTCACTAGATGAGTGTCCGCCGCGAATTCCCCTGGCGGGACTAGCAGAAGTCATTGCGGGATCTAACAAGAGCTTTGTGGAGGGTCATTTTAATGTTAGCACTCAATCGCTCACTTTTGAATAGGCATATATTCTAATGAATGTTCTGAAGGCCTTGGCTTCGATCATTTCTATGTGCAATCTCCATGTTACTCTCTTATCGAAGGTTACACCTAGATATTGCACTATTTACAAATGGAACATTTCTTCCATTTAGAGTGAGACAAGACTCATGCGGTCGACGACTACGAGAGAAGTAGACCCCCTGAGTCTTATCTTCATTAATTTTAATATTCCAGCACTCACACCAGGTCTCCATTGAGCTGAGACCGCGCTGGAGTTTTCTAACAATAAAACCCGCCTTGCGATCTGTCGCATACAGACAGGTTTCGTCCGCAAAGAGGGACATGTGAACACCGTGTGTTTGGGGGGCAACATTTATGTAAAAATTGAAAAGGGTAGGGGAAAAGACTGAACCTTGTGGCACCCCTACTTGCATTTCCCTTGAGGCTGGCATTTGGCCTTCAACCGAAACCCTGAATTTACGATTAGAAAGAAAGGACTCAATACGTTTGGTCAAACTGTTCGAGAATTCCAAGGGTAACTTTGTG
>NW_019723329.1:3145-12266 GCF_002891405.2 Cryptotermes secundus | reverse complement strand
ATTACTTCCTCGATCGTTGCTTTTTTGGCTAGGGGCACACAGTTCACAGGGCTTGTCAGGGGGGCGCAGGTGCGAAATGTGGTAAGAGAGGAAATCACAACAAAAACCCATATCCTCGCCCTATGCTACCCTATATTGGTNACTCATCCACCATATATATATATATATATATATATATATATCTTTACATATCCCTGCAGCTAGACACCCCCTCTGCAGTCTCTATGTTACACATGTCTACCTCTGCATCCCTCTGATGAATCACTCTTACGACCTGTACACCTTTCGTAACGTTCCTTACTCATGTCCCATTGGGGAAGTTACACTTTAATAATATCACAATTATTAATCATGGCGATAAGAGTAGTTCCACTTACGTTGTGTTGAGACTGCAGACGGATGGCGTTGCCTGGCATCCAATCGGTGCTCCTTCCGGCATAGCCTACGGCCACAACTGCCCAAAATTACTGTTAGAATCATTCCGTTACTACGAGTAATTTGCTCTCTGGGTTATATATCTTTATTCTTGCTATCTCATTACTTTCCCGAAGGGGCAGGTCCGCCTCCAATGACGTCTTATCCCAAGGTGGCTGCTCTCGTTGGCTGGGATCCTTAGGGGGGGACACGCCCCCTTACTGCTAGTCCATTTGGCTAACACTTTTACCTGCAAACGTTCCTCCCTCGCTCAAGTGTAGATTTTGCAGAGTTAGTATTTCGACGCACCTTCAACGTCATTCTGCTGACAAGACACCGATGCGTCAAAGGCTAACGTCCGTCTAATTCCCTATGTAGAAATTCCTTGAAGTTTCTTAACCCTTCTTACATCCTCTTTCGTACGTCTTACAAGTATTTCCCAAAACTAATTCTATTCTAGCCAACATTTTCCCCTAAAATAAAATAAAAGTTAAATACTCCTTTAACATGTTACCAGGAGTCGGCCTTCAGGGCACAACACAGCCTATATTGTTGGACGTGTTTACCGACCGATTTCCTAGCAACGGTCGCTGCACTGACTCCACTATTGCGTGATGTCACAACTTAGCGGGGAGGGGTGTTTACCGAGCGTTGCGTAGTAGCGGGATCAGTGGGGATTTGACATCACTTGCAGAAACGCAGGGGTCACTTGACCCCTACTTCTTGTTGCGCTATCCAAGCGTTCACAGAGTTGTCACCTAGCAACGCTCTGAGCAACTCTCCCGTTGCGCGCGTGCCCAGAGGCCTCTGTGGCTCAACAGTTCAAGCATAGAGCAAACACGCCACATTGCTCCCTCCTTAAGGCTGTTCGTCCCAAATAGACTAACGGTGCATCCCTGTTCCTTTTCTTCCCGTTGTTTCCGCGGATTCCTGCCAGCAAAGACTGCATTCGCTCTCACTATTCTTCGCGTGTCTTTTGCGGTGATCATTCTACCGCATCTGCCCCTCCTTCAAGGGTGCTCGTCCCAAGCAGCGCCATGGTAGAGCGCGACATATTTACACTACACCTTTTCTCTCACTGGGAGTCGCGCTTTTTAATCAGTGTTGGACCAATATTTTTGACACGTATTATACAATTAACGCGACGCCCCTTGACCTCCGTTTCGAATAAAAGCGCTGACATCTTTGTCCTTTTCCTCGGAAGAACAAGGACCTGTTTCCTACTTCGTTGGTTAAGAAGCAACTTTTTGCTCTGCGGAGTCACATGATGCAACTTATGATACTGCCACGATTTAACTCACAGCCTGCAACGGCCCGATTGGCTATCAATCCATGGTGAATACCCGGGCGACAAACCTCAGCTAATTACACCGTAAATGCAGCCGCTTTATAGCATCCATTCCTTCTTAAAATATTCCAAAGCGTCCCAAAAGAATTTTTTCAGGTCTTATACTTTCGCGAAATATTGCGTCATGTTACGCAACTCTCTACATAGCGTCTACCTCGTGAGTTGATTTCGTCACATTGCATCATACCTACTTGGATAATGTGTAATTGTAATGAAAGAATTTGTATTAAAGTGATCAAATTAAGATATATACAAAGGCTACTTAAACTGCATACAAAATAACTGTCATAGTGGGGAGGGCACCCTCAACTCCTCACTGGGACTAATTCTCTGATATAATCAAAACCAATGACCCTTAACTTCTTGTTCATTTTGCATTCCAGTGGTTTTCTTTTTCCGTTTTAAAGTTATCCCACCACATAGGAACTTGTTGGCCCTTTGGGCTCTCAAATAATCGGAACTTATCAGTGGCAACATGGCACGTGTTGCAATAAAAAACTCAAGAATTCTCTCATGATAAGCTTGGAGAGTATCCCCACGCCGTATTGCGTCCAACGTTTTTGAGGCCAATGTCCCCTTGGTGAAACTATAAGACTTGCAAGACCTGAACAGGGGGCACTTGGAAAACCGTAAAAATGTGCCTAATCTGCACTAAAACACGCAAGAAGTTATCATCTGAGACAACTCCAATCCGTCCGTGACAGGAAGACCCTGAAACATTTGCTGTACTGAATTCGGCAATTTTGCAAAGATGAAGGGAAAGGTAGAAATACTACCAGGATAAGTGGACACCCCTGTGGTGGGTAGATTACCAAAGATTGAGAGATCGTTTCGTTGACTGGCCGGATCCACGACAAGAAGAGGGGAAGGGGTTAGGTTAAATGCTCCATGTGTGGAGTGGCAGAAAATACAACAGCCGATTCGGCCCTACCTTCAGTGTTGTGCAAATTGATCATACTTGCAGCGAGCGGCAGTACTGATGACGTATGCTCCTCACTCTGCAAATTGCTGTTGATCTCTGCCGAAAGTGACTGCAATTGCTAACGCAATGTCAGTGCGGAAGACTCCAGCTCGGGTGGTATTCTTCTAAACTGGAACAGATGGCGAAGCCGAGTACCAAGATGGGCAAGTCTATGTAAATAACAAGGAAAATCAATGAAAACATGGAAGCCGTCCGTGTTTCCACAAACTCTTTGATTTGCAAAAATTTATCCTGACAAAAGGAAAGAATAGTTGGCGTAACCTTTCAAACCTTTCAGAGTGATGAACTGCTCGGCATTCGCTTCAACGTCGCGCGAGGTCCTGAACAACGCTCTCAGTGCAGCCACATTCAACCCTTTCAACCCTTCAAACTGCGAGCTCATACTCTAGTTCGTCCCTATGCAAGTACTCGGACACTACTGGCTCTGTAGTCATAATGAAAACAACAGCAAGAAAACAGAAAACTATGGCAATGACCAAAAGATCCTGAAAACCAAACCATGCTCCGCTACCACTTTGAAACGTTAAAAGGTCTTGAAGACAGAAATTTGGTTTTTGGGGTGGGCCGTACCAACTCGGAGACACTATAACTGTCATGCCCCAAATTTACAAATGTAATATGAGGGCATCAACATTGTTTTTCGATTGTTACAAAGGTTTACGCTGACACAAGGTCTGTGTTTGTGAAACGCGGAAGGGAGAAGAGCCTGGCAAGTGAATGTCATAGCTCAGCACAGTCGCGCTGGCAACGGGGAAGCAACCGCTCATAAAGGTAAGACTGTGAGAATTAGGAATGCTGAATAGACAGAGGCTGGCAGAACGGGATTTGTTCGCCGTGATAAGTAATTATCCAATGAACACTAACCACCCTCACAAATAGCGTCAGAAAGGGGCGGGAGCTCACCCTCCCGGAAGTTGATGATCCACCAATTCCAGAGTGCACAAGTATCAAAATGGAAAATATTCGAGGCTAATCAAACAATCATTTCAAGGAGTGCAGCCGCAGGCTATGTCTGTCATGGCACCAACAAAGTGCTGGTTGGTGATCATCTACATCTCTTTCTCACGTAAGTCGAACTACTCATATTAGTCATGAAATATAAGTGTGATATTATTAAAGTGCAACCCCAGTGAACTAACATGAGCAACAGAGCAGGCTAGAGTACCATGTGTCAGTACAGGAGGTATAAAGAATATGTGTGAACTTTGTGCGACCCAACAGCAGTCGGCATCATCTAATGTATATATGTGTATGTATGTAGGTACTAGAAGAATAGGGTAGGATAGAAATGTAGAGAACTTTATTGGTACAACCCACTAGGCTCCTTCCCCTTACCACTCCTGCGTTACACTACGTCTCATGGGAACTGTGAGCTCGGAACAAGAAAGCAACAACAGTCCGTACAGGAAGAATATGCCAGAGGAAGCGGAGAGGCTCCTGAGGGACAGGAGCTGACCTAGAGTAGACTACTGTGAACTATTGTTTTTTGGTAATTACTAAATCCCCCCCCCTTACGGCAGAACAATAACAAATTTATCAAATGACAATATATACATTAAATAATAAATGTGAATACAATGTAAGTTCCTGGATGTAATGGGCCTCTGGCAATCAAACAATCAAAATCATACAGACCAGGAAAACAGTGAGTAGACTGAACAGTTCAAACTCCTACAACAGAATGGGTCACGCGTGTTGGACTTCAGCGGTCCGGAACCAGGAAGTGGAACAGTGGACGGGGAAGGTAGTGAAAGGGGGCATGCCCTCTGATGTAATGCAGACACGGTGTTATAGCCGGTTCCGAATGCAAGGGTTCATTACCCTTCACAGCCAGACACTGGCCCCTCCCCTGAGCCAGATGACTTCACTCCATTTTCCCTTCTTTAAGCATACAGAATACACAGCATTCGCCTACCTTCACACTTTTCTGAGGACAACTTCAACTTGCAAATCCATTTGTGTGCTGCCCACTACTTTATATGGTGAAGACACACAAAATGGAACACACATTCCAGGACCATGGAGCAGGATCAGTTCTGGTGATGCAGCAACAGCCATCGTGTGGTGACACACGAGAAAGAGCTCTGCTGATGCAAAGTTATGGTACATCTTATGCAAAATGAAGCAGGTGTTCCTTGACAAGAAAAATGTCAGTAATCAGAGATCACTTGCTCAGAGTGACCAAGAATTACTTTCGGTTATAATGCAGCTCATTCAGGCAGTGAAGAAAACGGGCACGGATGGATGGGCATAACTGCTATGAATTTAAGTACATTTAAAAGCTATTCCTCGTGTCATTCCACTACACGAAACCTCTGAATTCCAATTAATAATACTAATGACACTGCCTAATTCTATTAAAGAATTATATAATTACACTGAAAATTACTTCACAATCTTCAGTTGACTCTCTCCCTCTAAGGCAATGGAGACCTAAAGCAAAAAGGGGTGCCTCAGTGCCAAACCACTTTCTCTTCTGATCTCATGACAGACCGCTCAGATTCTCTGCTGATATTCACAATGGAAGGATGTAAGCAAGTCTTTCTTGAGCCTTTCAATTAAATTCTCTGTACCACTTCATTTCTCCACATGCAGAATCAACCCACCTTTATTTAACTTTCTTTTTATAATCAATATACCAAGTATCTTGTCTTCAATGTCCCATATGGCATAGTTTGTATTCATCTGACCAATCCATAAGTTATCTCAATATACTCAATCCAAGTAATCTGAAACCAACTGCTCAATGAATTTACTCACATGTAATGGCAGAAGAGCACAGATAACGTACAGCAAAAAGCATATGATGCTGCTGAATTATATTTATGAGCTGTCGATCCGTTTCAGTGACTACACTCTACTAATCATCAGTTTCCAGTGCTGAATTAACATCATAACTGCAGAAGAATGTCATGTCATGTCATTTTTTGTCTGTTTCCACTCAACAAGACAGGGTCTTGTGCATATTCAGCAGTCAGATTCAAATGGAACTGATCTGCACAGATGTTTTGTACAATGGGACTCAGTTCATTTCCCGTCAGTTCCAAAGGTTAGCAACAGCAATCAACTCCCAATATATTTTAGCACTCTACAAATCTGAAGCATGCCACACACAGCAAAACTGTGGCATGCAACAAGTCACATACTGTTCCTTTAGTCTAAACCCATCTCTACTACTCTATGATTTACTGAACACATCAACATGTATACGCTGATGTCTCTTCAGATTACCCTGATCACTGAATGACTTTTCACAAACATCACAGCAAAATGGCTTCTCCCCGCTATGTATCCGCTGATGTGTCTTCAGATGACTCTTTCGAATAAATGACTGATTACATGCATCACAGTAAAATGGCCGTTCCCCAGTATGTATGCACAGATGTGTCTTCAGATCACTCTTTGAAATGAATGACTTATTACATACATCACAAGAAAATGGCTTCTCCCCATCATGTATGTGCTGATGTCTCTTTAGACTACTCTGATCACTGAATGACTTATAACATACATCACAGCAAAATGGGTTTTCACCACTATGTATGCGCTGATGTTTCTTCAGATTACTTTGCTGACTGAATGACTTTTCACAAACAGCACAGCAAAATGGCTGCTCCCCACTATGTATGTGCTGATGTTTCTTCAGATTACTCTGCTGACTGAATGACTTTTCACAAACTTCACAGCAAAATGGCTTCTCCCCACTATGTATCCGCTGATGTGTCTTCAGATGACCCTGTTGAATAAATGACTGATTACATACATCACAGTAATGTGGCCGTTCCCCACTATGTATGCACATATGCTTCTTCAGATCACTCTTTGAAATGAATGACTTATTACATACGTCACAAAAAAATGGCTTCTCCCCATTATGTATGCGCTGATGTTTCTTCAGACTACTCTGAACACTGAATGACTTATTACATGCAAAGCAACAAAATGGCTTCTCCCCACTATGTATGCGCTGGTGTGTCTTCAGATGACTCTGATCACTGAATGACTTATTACACACAATGCAACCAAATGGCTTCTCCCCACTATGTATGCGCTGATGCCTCTTTAGACGACTCTTACAGCTGAATGACTTATTACACAGGATGCAACAAAATGGTTGCACCCCACTATGTACGTGTTGATGTGCTATCAGAATTTGCTCTTGACTGAAGGAATCTCCACACTCATCACAGGAATATCGTTGATCCTCACCATGTATGCGTTGAAGATCATTCAAATTACTCTGGAAAATGAGAGTAAATAACATGAAAAATCCTAATAGGAATAAATGAGTTTGAAGCCCCAGTACAGTGGGATGTTAAATCGGTAGGCGTGAGAGTGGTCACAGAGAGGAGAGGGAGGGACAGTGAGAGCACACCCCCCTTGTGTGGTGTGTGCCTGAGTCCATCAGCATGTATGGAGGTTTCTGAGTCAACAGAAGTTAGGTTGCACTGCCACTGTTTAACAAATTACAATATTAAATAAAATTATGCATTTGTAAGGTTGCATAGGCATCTAATTAATAGTTGACAGGCTCCTAAAATGAAATAACAATAAAGGCTGAGCCAAAAAAGGATACTACGAAAGGCTGCATATGGCCAAGCAAAACCCCCTGCACGTGAATATATATACAGTAAAACTTGGTTATAGCAACATCAGTTTCTGTGACACCTTGTCTATTGCGTCAAATATTGAATGGTACGAACTAATTCCTCATAAAGAAACTGTTTTTATACCTTGCTTAGTACGACATGCACAAATGCATCAACCTCGTATGTAATGTCATTTTCATTCCCGAATTTCTCTGATATTGTGGGAAAGTTCAATGTGTCTGCCCACCCTCACTTTCTCTACTTGCCGACATGACTGTCCTGGAAGAATACGACCACGGGCTGCAAGAGCAGCGTGGGTTTTATGCGAAAACAAGGGTGTGGGGTGGGACTGCATGAATAGTGCAAGAGGACGCGGCAGGTTGTTAACTGCATTCCTTTCCTAGAATCTCGTCTAACAGGACCTCACATTGTCTACTTACCCTATAGTGTTCCTGCCTAAACCCAGAGAAGTGCAGTAGCAAAAACATGGCAATGAAAAGGAAAGTTTTAAGCACTGAAGAGAAAGTTAAAGTGATTCGTGAAATATTGTGTGTATTGTCAGTGAAAAGCGCTGTAATATGTCTTTGATATTACACATTTGGGCAATTCCACGTTAATGTTACGTTAGTCTCTACTTAACTACGTATTTCACTAAAAAATGCAACATTTTAACTCGGCTTTTGGTGGATTTTTACGTGACTAACATAAGGCTACTGTGGAAGTGCCCATTTCAGTTACAACGACATTCGTTTATAACGACACTATTTTTAGGTCCCTTTGATGACGTTATAACAAAGTTCTACTGTATATATATATAAAAGGTCTCAAAAAGATGAATAGCATACTGTCAGTTCAACAGACATGTCCACCCTGATACAATGAACAAATCCATATGAGTCATTTCCTAGGTTGCCACACAAGATTCCTTGACAGTGTAAATGTTTGGCTTTTGCCAGAAAATGGCCACTACTTCTGGATGTGTGAAACTGTATTGAGCACACAACACTGTGTAGAAGCTGGAGTGCGAACGCCTTGCAACAGCTAAATATGTATATAAAATGTATACAGAAGTATGAAGTCTACACACCAATATTCTATATTTAAAGCAAGTAGACAGTATCCTATCAACAATTGGATTTATTGATGCTATATGTTTCTACCCTTATACTGGGTCATTGGGTGTACAATGATACCAGACTGCTCCGTGTTGATGTTGTCGCTATTCTGTAGCGGTTCGGTCTAGACTACTTGCTTGGGGGGTATCTGTATATGTGTAGGGGCTGCTCCCTGTATTGATGGCATCGCTATGCTGTAGTGATTCAGTCTAGAATACGTGCTTGTGGGGTATCTGTATATGTGGGTATGTTTGTGTAGAGTCAAGTAGTATGAGGTAGGTGGGAGAATACTGTGAGTGGTTGAAGAGATGGGGAAGGGGTGGGGTTATTTGGCGTGTGTGTTTTTACTAGAATATCGAATATGGGATTATGTATTTCTGTAAATATATCGTCCATCTGTAGACTTTTCTTCGTTATGGCTCATATATACAGGATGTCCCAGGAGGAATGTGCCAAACTTCGGGAGGGTGTTCCTTATGTTAAAGTATGCCGATATAACCCAAAACACCTATGTCCAAAGTTGAACGGTTACGGAGATAATGGCCAGAGAAGTGTCAAACTTTGACCGGGGTTACACACTTGTTGATTACAAAATAGATATTAAAACTGGCAGGAATATGTGGATTCTGTAATGTTAATAATGTACGTAACATCAAACTAACTTGTGAGTGAC
>NW_019723329.1:0-2381 GCF_002891405.2 Cryptotermes secundus | reverse complement strand
ATTTCTGTAAATGTATCGTTCATCTGTAGACCTTTCTTTGTTATGTCTCATATATATAACATCTTTCTAATGTGTTGAGTTTGGGTCCTTCCTTTATATATAATACTTTCATGGTCTAGTCCATTGTGCCAAATGTATATCCAGCTTCCAAAATGTGTTGCACAAATATAAATATAAATACACGTATAAATGCTATCATGACTAATAAACATTCTAAATTCATTTTTGCAGCTGGTTCTTACAGTGTATCATTGAAGATGAGATAGATCCACAACTGACATTCTTTTCTGATGAAGCATGGGTTCACTTGCAGGGATATATAAATATGAAAAATAATCGCTACTGGAATTCACCGAATCCACAACTAACCTGTGAAGTATGGCTCCATCCAGTGAAAGCTGGAGTCTGGCATGTTGTAAGGGCAACAAGGATTGCACTACCTGCATCTTTTTACAGAACAATTAATTGTGAAAACTACATACAGGTCATTCTCAGACAATTCTTTCAAGTTACAAAAGCAGAAAGACTCTATGACTGGTTTCAGCAAGACTCAGCTACTGCCCACATTTCATGTACGTCTATGCATCTATGCAGGCTTTATCTGATACATTCAGGGACAGAAATATCAGCACTGGTATCTGGCAGGCACATTCACCCGACCTTAATTCTTACGTTTTCTTTTGTGGTTCTCTGCAGGACAAAGTTTAAAACAGTAAACCCCATAAGGAAGAACTAAAAAAAATATTCATAGGGAAATGGCAAAAATTCTGGCACAACAGCTTTAAGAGTTAATCAGAACCCCTTTTGCTGGTGCAAGGAATGTCTACGTGTAGGGGGACAGCATTTTCAACAACTTCTGTGACCTGTGAATTGTATACTTCATTCCAGACATTACTGACCACAGGCATAGTGATTCACTGGCAAAATTTGTATGCGCCTTGCAGCCAGTGGTGCATCAGTTGTTATGAACTGGCCGAGGAAAGTAAGAACCTCTATATGTGGATGTAGAAATTTACTTCGGTGTTCATTAATAGCTTTATTTGTGTGTTTAATCACATCCATTATATACTCCACTTCACCACAATTCTGTCTATATTTTAGGATGTGTTGCCAATGCCAATTCTTCACTATTGCTTTCTACACCTCTTACACATTCTCTGTATCTAATGTCTACTCACCTTTCTGTCTTAACAGAAAACAGCAAAAAAATCTGTCATGACAACTAATCACCTGACAGCAGGTATATAGGCAACTTCAAATTTACTTCAAACAAAGGGCAACAACAACAACACGTGTCTATAATATGTCATCCATTGTCACAAATCTTTGAGAATCATTATTTATCTTCTTACAAATCCTCAACACAGTGACATCTCTATGTTATTATGAGGGTTGGAACTTTAATAGTGGGAACACTGCTGTAGAGACGCCATGCAACGGAAATAAATAATGTCGCTTATACATCACGTTAGTTACATACCTACCTTATCTCAGAGCAAATGGACTCTCTCTTCCCACATCACGTGCATGCCCAGTGATGAGAAGAACAGAGCCTCTTGTTAGCTGGCGGTCTAATGTAGTGTTGTCACGGTGTTTTCGAAACAGTAACAACGGTGTTGGATAAAGATTGAATGTGCCAGAAGCCGTACAACACGACAATGTCACCAAGGTCTTCAAGAGGCTTGCGAGGAATCTGCATTGCCTGACAGAACAGTGGCAAGGTGGCTAAAAGCCTTCAATGAGGGAAACCAAAATGTGGCAGACATGAGTCGGCCAGGTCATCCTAGTGTCAGTGAAGAAGTGTATGCTCTTTCCGCATTACTGGAGAGTGATCGACGCCATATGATTCATGAGCTGGCTCGAGAGACAGGATTAGCGCATATGATTGTGCTTCACATTCTGAAGGAACGCCTGGGCATGAGAAAAATTGCATCACAATGGGTTCCTCATGATTTGACGGAGATGCAGCAATGGCTACAATACGTCGCTGCTCGTAATCGCTTGGAGCACTATGAGCATGAAGGAGAGGCTTTCTTACGCCATATCATTACGCTGGACGAGACATGGGCCAAATCGTATGAGCCACAAATGAAACGCCAATCAAACAAGTGGCATCATTATGGGTCACCACGAAAATCAAAAGTTTATCAGAACCCAGCAATGTGAAAGTTATGGTGATTATCGTGTACGACTGTGATGGTGTTATCCTAATGCATACCATTCCCTGACAGCACACCATCAATGTGCAGTATTACTGTTCATTTTTGAACATGACCTGTGATGAGCCCATTTCATTAGTTATTAGGTATAATTTTTGTAAGATTGTTTGCTTAGGTTGAAATGTTAGACAGCTGGCCGGAAGGCGAGGAGACAGAACCGCG
>NW_019723328.1:106717-107024 GCF_002891405.2 Cryptotermes secundus | reverse complement strand
TTGGAAATGGTATAAATTCCGTGTCTGTTTGGTCACAGCTATCAGATTCAGATTCGGATAATGATATTGGTTGGTTGGAAGAACAGTCATTCGATTCAGATTCGCCGGATTGATTCGATTGGATTCCATTGAGTGGAAGTGGAGTTGAGGAGTTCGATTCGGAGTTAGTGTGCTGTTGTATACGTCAGAGCGGATTGGATTCGATGCGGAATCGGGATCGAGTGATGGATTCGAGATTGTCTGTTTGACAGGACAGGACTGATTCACGCTCAAGGAGAGTATTAAGGAGTTATATTGCTGGTAGCTC
>NW_019723328.1:97616-102812 GCF_002891405.2 Cryptotermes secundus | reverse complement strand
TACATAACAAAATTATGCAGGCAACAAGCAGAAGTCATACAAAATCATGATAATGAGAATGTTCGCAACATCGGACAAGGCGAAGCCCGACACAGAAAGTATAAGAGGCTTAAACTTGGCGGCGGTCAGGCGTACGACCGTTCGAGTGACTAGACTGCCGTGGTAGCTAATACTACTAGTATATCTATAGATATATATGTTAAAAGGGCATAATCTGCTGTACCTAGCCTGGACTGACAGGGGCCTTGTATATAGTGTACATAGAAGTAAGGATTAAGTGTGTATTTGTAAATGTATGTAAATACAGACAATGGACTTAATACAGACTGACTAACACATGACAGACCCGACCTCTCGTCAGAGAGGTCGCTACACATAGACAGGACAGTAACTTTCATTGAAAAGAAATATCTGGTCATGAGCCCCAGCTGGGGCTCGACACCAAGACAGACAGACTGACCGACCGTCAGTTGTAACATGACCCTCGCCCTCGCCTCACAGCTATCAGTTTGGCACTTTCTGGAAGGGGTGACGGTTGTCTGCCAGACGCCGTGGGGATGCTCCCACAGGGTATTCATAATAATTCGCTGGGCGGAGTAGGTGCTATCCACAGATATTTATCTGGTGGCAATTAGGCGGGATATTCCAAATTTTGATGGTGGTGCGTGGGACACAAGAATGATTTGAATGTCGCAAATGTGTGACACAACAAAACTGCTGGCAACATTGTGGATAGAATAACTAATGGGAGTGCTTCACCTCTGCTTGCACAATAATAAACAGGAGGCAAGGGGTGGCACCACAACAAACTGATGGCAGCAGTTTGGGATAGAATAAGGGTTTTGGTGGTTCCCACAGTGGATGGCGCTTTATGGCACAACAATTGGTGTCAGTGGTGTGGGATGTTGTAATTCTGCTCAAATTACTGGACTTACACACTGGAGATGTACAGAAACATTGTGGAAAAATGTGGATAACACTTGGCCACTCAGTGCTGATGTAAAATTAGAGTTGGTTAGCAGGAAAAATCACTCTTGGTATTATGTGTTGTTGGGGATTGATATATTTGTAAGCAGAGATGGATGCCAGATATGCATTTAGGTGTATAGTGCTTTTGAGCGTGTGTGGCTATAACTAGCCATAGGGTTGTATACAAAGCAGATATGTTTGTCTAAGGGCTGGTAAAGTATTCTTTGCAAAATGTATGAGGTTGATTTTGTTAGGATAGATGAATAGGTTTACAAATTTGCTTTTGAAGGGATATTTATGGGATTTCAGACACCATCTTATAAGATATAATGAGAACTCCAATGGGACTTATGTTACACAGGGAAAAATATGCTAGTCATGATGGGGAAATCTCTTCACTCAATATCCTAAAATTGGCAAAATCATACTGAATGATAATCTGTCGTGACAAAGCAAGTCTTGCCTCTGTGTTGTTCACCAAATTTATCAGCATTTTCTATATACTACACAACTGAAGCTGGATGCCTGAGGAACGTGCTACATCTAAAGTTGATCTCAACTGTGGTGTCCAGTTGGTTTTCCTAACGTATTTCAATTTACAAGACTTAATACATTTCTAATAATGAACATAAGAATGTCCTCTTGTTAAATAGAATTGTGGGATTGTTGTCGATGTGTAGTCTTGTCATTACTCCGATGACAACCCACTTCTTCGGAACAGTTTGTTGGTCCTGAAAAGGACCGTGGCTGCTGAGATGCTTGATCGGAGAGGTAGCGCGGCGCGCGCCGGTAAGGAGAAAATCTAGTTACGGTTAATGGCTGGTGAAAGGATAGTCGTGAGCGCGGTCGTAGGAGTCATGAGGCAGTGGCCACGCCAGATGCCCAGTGCGTCGGACAGTAACACGACCACCGGCGAGTCCAGGCGCGGTGCCATAGTGAGTCGGGTGTGAGAGCGCCGGAGGGGCGAGGCTGTCGTGCCTGTTGCAGCCTGACGATGCCTCCGAAGACCGAGCGCTGGCGACGAAGCCTGCTGGCTGAAGTTGCTTGCTGTGTGGCTTGATCGTAGACTGCAGTCGGACTGATGTTAGCGGCGAGGGCGAGGGTAATGTTACAACTGACGGTCGGTCAGTCTGTCTGTCTTGGTGTCGAGTCTCAGCTGGGGCTCATGACCAGATATTTTTTGGAATGAAAGTTTCTGTCTTGTCTACTTGTAGCACCCTCTCTGACGAGAGGTCGGGTCTGTCATCTGTTAGTCAGTCTGTATTAAGTCTATTATCTGTATTTACATACATTTACAAATACACACTTAATCCTTACTTCTATGTACAATATATACACAGCCTCTGTCAGTCCAGGCTAGGTAGAGCAGATTATGCTCTTTATATATATATATATATATTTCCTAGTAGTATTAGCTACCACGGCAGTCTAGTCATTTGAACGGTCGTATGCCTGACCGCCGCCAAGTTTAAGCCTCTTATACTTTCTGTGTCGGGCTTCGCCTTGTCCGATGTTGCGAACATTCTCATTATCATGATTTTGTATGACTTCTGCTTGTTGCCTGCATAATTTTGTTATGAAGTCATAAACGTACGGAATTTTGAATGCCATGTGCAAATCGCGGACCGGTGTGCGCCTTGGAAAATTGCCAATCGTGCGGAGAACCTTGTTTTGCAGGCGCTGCAATTTCACTAGATGAGTGTCTGCCGCAAACTCCCAGGCGGGACTAGCATAAGTCATTATGGATCTAATAAGAGCTTTATGGAGGGTCAGTTTAATGTTAGCGCTCAATCGCTCACTTTTGAATAGGGAATACACTCTAATGAATGTTCTGAAGGCCTTGGCTTCGATCATTTCTATGTGTAATCTCCAAGTCACTCTCTTATCGAAGATTACACCTAGATATTTTGCACTATTTACAAATGGAATATTTCTTCCATTTAGAGTAAGACAAGACTCAGGCGGTCGACGACCACGAGAGAAGTAGACCCCCCGAGTCTTATCTTCATTAATTTTTATATTCCAGCGCTCACACCAGGTCTCCATTGAGCTGAGACCGCGCTGGAGTTTTCTAACAATAAAACCCTCTTTGCGATCTGTCGCATACAGACAGGTGTCGTCTGCAAAGAGGGCCAGGTGAACGCCCTGTGTATGGGGGGCATCATTTATATACAAATTAAAGAGAGTAGGGGAAAGGACAGAACCTTGTGGCACCCCTGCTTGTATTTCCCTTGGCGTTGACATTTCGCCTTCAACAGAGACCCTGAATTTACGTTTAGAGAGAAAGGACCCAATAAGCTTGGTCAAAGAGTTGGGGAATTCCAATTTTGATAATTTAAACAGCAAGCCTGAGTGCCACGTGGTATCAAAGGCTTTTTCGATGTCCAAGAACACTGCAGCCGTAGACATTTTATTGTTGAAATTAAGGGTCACGTGGTCCGCCAGCCTCATACATTGCAATGTCGTGCTGTGACGTGCACGAAAACCAAACTGACTTGCGTTGAGCAGGTCTCTTTCTTCAATATGTTTATGGAGGAATTTCAAAATTGCTTTTTCGAATAGTTTTCCTGTCGTGGACAGGAGGCTGATCGGACGTAAATTTTGAGGAAATTTCGGGTCTTTACCCGGTTTAGGTAAAGTTATTATTTTTGCTTCCTTCCAAGTATTTGGAAAGTGAGAGAGCCGAAAACAGTGATTGAATAAGTGAGTTAGGTGAACCAATGGTCTCCTTGGAAGGTGCCTGAGGCATTCATTTGGGATGCCGTCAATTCCACAGGCCTTTTTTAATTTCAGGGATTTTATTAATTTCTGAACGTCACATGGTCTGATCCTTAGAGGGGGGTTTTCATCCACGGCTTCCAGCAGAGCTTGAACTCTAGCCTCCACCCGCTCTTCATGGTTTTCGTCGCACAGGTCATGTGGCGTGAATTGAATTTCCAAACAGTCGGCAATTTCATTGGCTTTTTCAGAAGGATGAAATTTTAGGCCAGAAGAACCATGAATAGCAGTTGGTGCCCTTGGTCCGTCTCTCTGAAGGAGAGATTTCGCAATGGGCCATATACACTGAGGTGTGACTTCAGCGTTACTTATTTTTGTTTCCCACCGTTCAAGTGCCTTTTTACGGGTCATTCGCCTGATTGATTTGGTGACCCAATTGACTGCCGTTTTACATGCTGGATCCCTGGTTTCTTGCCACAGTTTTCGTAGCCTCTGCTTGTATTTAATCAAACGATCTAGACCAGGAAGATCGTTGTTTATGTCCGAAAGTGTAACTTTACTTGTCGACAGCCTATATGCCGAAGCAATAGAGGCTGCAAAGTCGCGTGCCGCTTTATCGGCTTCTACCCCCGAATTAATTTCTAGTTTAGGTGATATTTATTCAGAAGCGAGGCTTTGAAACCGCTCCAAATCTTAAAATTTTTCAATGGGTTCCGAAAGTTTCCTAATTTTAACGTGATCCAGAATGTGAAATACTATTGGTAGGTGATATGAGTCCAAAATATCGGAGACGATGACGTCTGACACTCTGATATTTTGGTGAACTACAATGTCTAACACGTCACCATTTCCCGCAGGGGTATAGTGAGTGGGGCACTGTGGTGCTGAAATTTCGAAATTACTTCTATCAAATAAATCAACGAGGGATTTGAAACTCTGCTGTTCCGAAATGGGTTCTTTGCATTCAAATCACGTGCCAAAATAGACTTACGTCTGAAGCTTAAGAGCTCAGTGATGTCAGCATCACTCCAGGCTTTGCCTGGAGATTTGTAAACAGCTGCAAGCAGCACTTCGCTGTTACCAATTGGTATGCAGACCCCTGTCGCTTCTACTGAAACAAGGGGCGGTAGGTATACATGGATGTGGGGAATGCTTTTCTTACTGCAACGGCAGTTCCGCCATTTCTGCCCGACTTGCGTTCGATTCTATAGAAGTGGTAATTTGGAATAAAGAACCTCTCATGAGGTTTCAGATGTGTCTCTGAAAACAGGGCCACATCTACGTGTAGGTCTTGCAGCTGTTTACTGAGCTCATAGCCCTGCCTCCCAATGCCGTTCGCATTAAATGTTATGACTTTGAGGGGCCTATGAACTCTAGTGGCCATTCTGTTTCATAAGACTCAGAACAATTTTGGTAATGGCCATTATTTTTTCCTCCTCGGACACTGCACCACTGACCTCTGTCATAATCTGCTGTACTACAGTCACCACTCTCAACATATTGTCGAGA
>NW_019723328.1:95774-97217 GCF_002891405.2 Cryptotermes secundus | reverse complement strand
GTTTTGATGGCTGAGAAGTCCGCCATTTCCTTCGTGACAATTCTGGTCCCGCTCCTGGTGTTGCGGAACTCAAAATTGCCCGTGACCAGTTCTTTGACCTTCCTCTGCAACTGCATCAGGTTTGTCGTGGAGGTTAATACAATTGGAGGCGGCCTACCTGGCTTGTCCGACTGTTGCTGCTCTCCCGGCTTATTGGTCGACTCTTCCACGTCCATACCTGACGTCCTCAGGGGCGCAAAGGAGTTCATTATTTCAACTTCATTCTTTGATTTTAATCTAGGATCCCGGGGGCTAGGTGATGGCTTTGGTTTCTTAGATTGTTCTCCTGAGGAGTTTCGCTTTCGTCTCCTTTGTTCGCGAAAATCCTCGGCTGAATCTTATTTTCCTTCCAGCAGGGGAGACTCTCGCATCTCCCTG
Organism: Cryptotermes secundus; assembly: GCF_002891405.2. Taxonomy (NCBI): domain Eukaryota; kingdom Metazoa; phylum Arthropoda; class Insecta; order Blattodea; family Kalotermitidae; genus Cryptotermes; species Cryptotermes secundus. The sequence goes on along the minus strand of NW_019723328.1, from coordinate 96,800 downwards.
TGGATGGCAGCATAGAGGCGCAGCATGGCTGTAAAGAGCGTCTTGCCCTCGAGGTGCTTACACCGCACTGCCCTCTCTGCCTAGGATTTTGATATGAGTTTGTTCCATATTACTCCGTTTCCGTTTGTTGAGGGCGATGTATGGATAAGTTGCCCAATAGTTTGTAATCCTTTCCCCAGAAAGTCGATGTCTTCCTGGCAGTCAGGATTACTGATTCTTAAGTTCACTTGGTTCCTGTCAAATGAAACCACGATTGCATTCCACCGTGTTTCGCACGATGTCGGCTCCGCCATTTTGTCCGTTGCAGACGGGACGACCACCGGCACGGATGCACTAGCCACGCACTATGCACTGGTGGCAGAAAAGTAATTAGGTGGCTGCAGACCAACACACTCAAGATTATGGTCACCAGGGACCGCTCAAACTCCTTCCGTAAACGTCTCCCGAACCAATCATATTCCTACTCAAACAGACAATCTCTCACAAGTTATGTACCTGTAAGAATGTACACCTAAACAAACAGACAATCTTTTCAAGTCCCATCCGAAGAACCCCGACGCTCTCGCTACCAATGAATCAATTTGAATTCCTCTCACCCTCTGTACGTAGCAGTAGGAGAGTACACCACAAAAATCGAATCGCCATTTAAATTCAGAGTCAGAGTCACGTTGCCAGTGACGGTCAGTCAGTCTGTCTGTCTTGGTGTCCAGCCCCACCTGGGGCTCATGACCAGATATTACTTTAAATGAAAGTTACTGTCTTGTCTATGTGTAGCGCCCTCTCTGACGACAGGTCGGGTCTGTCATTTGTTAGTCAGTCCGTAGTAATTAGTCCATTGTCTGTATTTACACATATTTACAATAAACACTTATTTCTTATATAAATGTACAATATATTTATTTATGTATATATATATATATTTCCTAGAAGTATTAACTACCACGGCAGTCTAGTCACTTGAACGGTCGTATGCCTGACCGCCGCCAAGTTTAAGCCTCTTATACTTTCTGTGTCGGGCTTCGCCTT
>NW_019723328.1:90952-94470 GCF_002891405.2 Cryptotermes secundus | reverse complement strand
TTTGGTGACCCAATTGACTGCCGTTTTACATGCTGGATCCCTGGTTTCTTGCCACAGTTTTCGTAGCCTCTGCTTGTATTTAATCAAACGATCTAGACCAGGAAGATCGTTGTTTATGTCCGAAAGTGTAACTTTACTTGTCGACAGCCTATATGCCGAAGCAATAGAGGCTGCAAAGTCGCGTGCCGCTTTATCGGCTTCTACCCCCCGAATTAATTTCTAGTTTAGGTGATATTCATTCAGAAGTGAGGCTTTTAAACCGCTCCCAATCTTAAAATTTTTCAATGGGTTCCGAAAGGTTACTAATTTTAACGTGATCCAGTATGTGAAATCCTATTGGTAGGTGATATGAATCCAAAATATCAGAGACGACGACCTCTGACACTCTGATATTTTTGTGAACCACAATGTCTAACACGTCACCAATTCCCGCAGGGGAATAATGAGTGGGGCACTGTGGTGGTGAAATTTCGAAATCACTCTTATCAAATAAATCAACGAGTTCCAAGCCTGATGGGCGATCCGTTCTAAGGTTTAGCTCGCTCACGTATGATGTCATCATGTTTCCCGTGACGGATTTCATCCGCACTATGCAGTATCCTGGCGTCAGTCACGTGGTCCCATGTATCCCCTCGTGGATGGGAGAATTGTACAGGGCAGTCGTGTAGACCAAGTTGACTTGGAAGGTCGGTTACTAGCCAGCAGGTTTGTTGTGGAAAATATTGGTTTCGGCTGGGGCTGTTCTAAATTCCCTTTTGGTGCTATCTGGCTGGCCGGTAAGGACTGCCCGCGGTCGCAAGCCGTTGCTTGAACGCTTGCGACGCGAGTAATTATATTTGGTTTGGTATTTTTTTCAGAATTTAGACTTGCGTTTGTATGGCCGGAGTGCTTAACGTCCTGATATCTCTAGTGTCGACACAAGTGGTGCCGACGGGAAATTGTTTTGTTCTAAATGAGCTTGTATTTTTTCTTGGTCAAATGTGTCGTTTGTTATTTATGCATTGTTATATATTTTTTATTAAAATTGTATTTGTTTTTATCTAAGCCAACGAACTGAGTGTAGCTTCCTCCTCCTAGCTTGGATACCCCATCTCCATCTAGGGGAGCGTGGGAACCAACAATAGGGCCAGTAACGATTGCGCTGTGCCCTTCCTCTTCGTAATAATAATAATATAATAGTAATCAGTGGAGAGGAAGAGGAAGGGCGCGGTGCAGATGGTAGCAGAGCGTGGTTTAGTTAATAGAGAGATTCTCCCTTGTTTCGAAGTCCCTGTCCTGGTTAGGAGACGTAGTGCTTGAGTGTACGTACTTTTGGAACAGGGTGTTGCTGGCTCGGGCAGAGAGTATCGTTATTGTACTAACGTTATTGGTGTTGTGTTCCGTGCTTGTATGAGATGCCGTTAGCGTGGATTTACGACTTGTCCAAGCAACAGGCGGAGGAGTTGGCCCGTCAACTGGGCCTGTCTACTGACGGAACGCTGGATGACTTGCGAAAACGAGTTAAGGAAAAATGGACCGCCATCGAGCACTGCTTGCCTTCTCCAAGTACAGCTAAGTCGTCTGTAGTTACGAAGCCAGTTTGCAAAGTACTGATTCTGTGGGTTATCAGGGGTACTGTTTAAGTACGGTTAAACTTAAGTTGGCTACCGATTTAATTTCGGCTATTCCGGTACTGTCTGTTACAGACTCGGAAGAAATTTTAACATTCTTGATCCGGGCAAAAGGGGTTTTTGACCTGAAATTGGTTTTAGATTCTGAGTTCATGGCGCTTCTGGTTAGAACGTCGGGTAGGATTACGCAAATCCTGAGAGCACACGTAGGGACGACCCAAAGCTGGGGCCTGGTTCAAACGGAAATAATTTCCACGTTTCTTCCTTGTGTGAAGGAACGGTTTTTAGCGTCGCATGTCCTTGAGAGGTTCCAATCTCCAGGTGAAGATCTGAATAGTTACGTCATGTCAGTGGTAGCAGCGTCGGATATCCTAGGATTTTCTGGCTCGGAATCTCAGTTAGTGCAGCGTATGCTGCAGAATTTACATTAAAAGGTAAAATCGTATTTGTTATTTGCATCTCGGTCCGAATCTATTAAAGATTTGTTTTCGCTCGCTACTACAGTAGCGGAAGCAGTGGCGGTCGAGAACCAGCGTAAGCGGGCGACTGCCTCCGCTCAACAGGCGTGCGTCTCCCGGCCGGTTGCAAGTGGTATGGTAATAGGCCAGACACCTGCTGCCAAGGCCGATTCTAGACGCAAGTGCTGGGGATGTGGAGCGCCTGGGCATAACTTGCGTGAATGTCCATTTAGGTCTCACCAGAGGCGGGCTCCCGGAAGTTCGGGAAACGATCTCGGCGCGCGGGAGTAAGTGGTGGGTCCCGAGTGCCGAATCTAAGTCCACTTCGCAGTTTTCTTTCCTAGGGATTCGCGGCCCTCTCCCTTCGGGACTGTACATATTGGGGACTTTTGTTTACCGGCGATGTTAGATTCCGGTTTCTCTCGATCCTTTATAAGACGCGACGTCTTGGATACTATTAAAGGATCGAACCTGCCTTATACCGTCGAGACAACGGAGGAACGATGTCTGATGGCGAACGGGGAATCGTGTGTTCTCTCACGGGTCTGTGTGTTGGGAATTAAGATACATTCCTTTTCCTGGAAGTTTGGGTTTCTAGTCTTAGATGACTGCCCCGTTCCGTGTATTTTGGGTGTTGATTTCTTGACGTTCGCACAAGTGCGAATAGATTTTTCCGCCCGTAAATACTATTTCCTTTTCCAGCCTGAGAGCGATTTCGACTTTGAGTCCATGGATTTGGGCAAGTGTAATTCGCAGGAATTCTCGTGTTCCTATGACGCATTGCAGAAACTCCTGTGTGGGTCGTTATCCGGTGGGTCAGACAATTCCGCTGAAATTGCCAAGTTGATGCGGAGTTTTCCTGCCCTGTTTGACGATAGGCTGGGTACGGTGAAGCAAATGGTCTGTCAGCTGGATTTGAGTGACAACATTCCAGTTCGCTCCAGGCCATATCAGTGTTCGCCTCCACGTATGCAAGCATTGAGGGAAATCGTCCAAGATTTGATGGACAAAGGCGTGGTGAGAAAAAGTTATTCTCAATACGCAAGTCCAGCGTTTCTTGTTCCGAAGCCGGGTGGTGGCTATCGCATGGTAGTGGACTACCGGCTACTGAACAAGAAGGTTGTATTTGATGCATTTCCCATGCCAAATATCCAGTGCGCCTTTGCCAACTTCAGTAAGGCGAAAATCTTTTCCGTCTTAGATTTGAATTCGGCGTATTATCAGATTCCATTGTCGGCTAAGAGCCGTAAGGCTACGGCCTTCTGTACGCCTTTTGGGCTTTACGAGTTTACGAAATTGCCCATGGGCATAAGCGTAGGTTGCCAGGTGCTCTCTCGAGTAGTCGATTCGTTGTTTGGCGACCTCAAGTATAGATTTGTCTATAATTTTATGGACGATTTAGTAGTCTACTCTAGTTCCTTTGAAGAACATGTAGGCAATTTAAAGGAAA
>NW_019723328.1:88093-89985 GCF_002891405.2 Cryptotermes secundus | reverse complement strand
GTCGTGAAGACCTGTCTAGTGGAGAAGTTCTTTCCATCGTTTGGAGTGCCGCAGTCGATTGTGTCAGACAATGCTGCGGTATTCAAATCGAGAAGCTTTTACAATTTGTGTTTTTCCTGGGGAATTCGCCATATTACCACCTCCCCTTATTATCCTCAGGCGTCCCAGGTTGAACGCTTTAACCGCAACTTGAAGGTGGCGCTAGTTATCTACCATAACTCCCAGCATACGAACTGGGACGAACATCTGTCCTCGCTAGCTCTAGCCTTCAACTCAGCGTGGCACGAGTCGACTGCAGCTACTCCAGCCTCGCTGTTTCTCGGTCGAGTATTGAACCATCCCTTGAGGCTAAAATGGAAATTGTCCGAACTGGACCTAGATAAGGATGCTAGGGGTTGGGAGGAATTCTGGTAGACGGCCTTAAATAATTTGAGAAAGGCCCGCGCCAGGGTTGCTGCTCGTTATGACGCAGGGAGGAGACGAACAGAGTTTCGTGTGGGCGATTTGGTCCTAGTGAGAACGCATCCGTTAAGTTCGAAGTCCCAGCAGCGTTCCGCTAAGTTGGACTATAGGTGGTCTAGACCACTTAAGATTGTAAGATTCCTTTCTCCGGTAACAGTTCAGTTGGCGAATTCAGATACTGGAGTGATCGCCAGGAAAGCACATGTCTCGCAATTGAAGAGACATATTTCAATTGAGTGATTACGTTGTGTATTGGTTTGGTCTGTCATTCAGATATTTCTAAATGATGTATTATTTAGTATCATTATGCCTAAATGATGTATTTACTTGCTATTAACTTGCTAAAGGATGTATTTACTTGCTATTAACTTGCTAAAGGATGTATTTCATTGTTAGTTAACTGTACAATTCTTCTTTCCGAACAGGAGGGTATCCTAGTCCCCCCCACTCCTCTCCTAGGTGGGATGGAAATGGCGATCTTCGGAAGCAACCCTCCCCGTAGCGCCAACAATCCGCCAGCCAAGTCATGTCGACGCGCATCAAGTGAAAGCTCTCCCGGCTCCGGTTTTGTTGTCCGTCTGGGCCCTTTATCGGACAACGGCAGGAGCCAGTGAGGACGAAAACATCTCATCAGTCAGCCATGGATGGCCGGAACGGTTGTGGATCGAACACGTGTCTACACCGAGTGCACTGTAGGGAAATACTCTGGACTCCTTGTCATACTAAGGTGCCAAGCGTGTAGCTGGCGAAGTTTAGGGAGTGAGTAGGACCCCGAGGAGCCCTATATGATGAAGGGACTTCTATTTCTGTATGTGTCTACGGAGGATTTAGGGCGGAAACTGGACACACTGTGCGGTTATATGTGTAGAGCATTGGAACTCTTGAGGAGCTCTATGAGAGAGAGATTTGATGGAGATGCTCTTCGAGAAGAGAGGGATAGTGAGCCGTTCTAAGGTTTAGCTCACTCACGTATGATGTCATCATGTTTCCCGTGACGGATTCCATCCCCACTATGCAGTATCCTGACGTCAGTCACGTGGTCCCATGTACCCTCTCGTGAAGGGGAGAATTGTACAGGGCAGTCGTGTAGACCAAGTTGACTTGGAAGGTCGGTTACTAGCCAGCAGGTTTGTTGTAGAAAATATTGGTTTCGGCTGGGGCTGTTCTAAATTCCCTTTTGGTGCTATCTGGCTGGCCGGTAAGGACTGCCCGCGGTCGCAAGCCGTTGCTTGAATGCTTGCGACGCGCGTTATTAGATTTGGTTTGGTATTTTTTTTTCAGAATTTAGACTTGCGTTTGTATGGCCGGAGTGCTTAACGTCCTGATATCTCTAGTGTCGACACAAGTGGTGCAGACGGGAAATTGTTTTGTTCTAAATGATCTTGTATTTGTTTCTTGGTCAAATGTGTAATTTGTTATTTATATATTGT
>NW_019723328.1:82582-85439 GCF_002891405.2 Cryptotermes secundus | reverse complement strand
ATACTCTCCTTGAGCGTGAATCAGTCCTGTCCTGTCAAAGAGACAATCTCGAATCCGCCACTCGATCCCGATTCCGCTTCGAATCCAATCCGCTCCGACGTATACAACTGCACACTAACACCGAATCGAACTCCTCAACTGAATCTATCTATCTGATCCTTCGAATCACTATCCTCTAATGATGTTAGCGGTTCGAAGCTGCTCCTTTTTATACACCGCTCTGTGGGGCGGAGCCAAACTCGAAAGTGAGGAGGAAGAATTGATTGGCTAGCGCGCGTAATGACGTAGATGCGTGCTAGCAGCGATCCCAGTATAAATATGAACGTTTTAAGCAATCTGGTTGGTTAGCGCGCGTGATGGTGAAAAGTGATGTGAAGAGCGAGTGTTGCAGAATGCGTGATAAAGAAAGGATAAGAGGTTTAAACTTGGCGGCGGTCAGGCAGATTAGCGGGTGTTGGCAGGTTTCGAAAAGATTCGATTGATCCTTTAGGATTCGGTTATTCGACGGAGATTGATTCGGGATTGACCATTCAGTAAGGAGTAAGGTCGGTGGTTAAGAATTTGTCTGCTCGACAAAACTCGATACTGGATGTGAAATTTGGACTGAATTCTTGTATTGTCTTAGGCAGCGTTGTTTGTGGATTCGTTGTGGGCAGTGAGCTGTGTCCCAATATCTTGACTTATACACCAGTACTCGGCCGGGTTGTTTAATCGGTAAGTGTCGAGCCAGAGATGGCTGACGTCCTTGTGCCGGGGTACCAGGCATTCTGGGCCGAAAAACGTGCCGCTCTTCAGGCCGAATTTAAAGAAATTGTACAGCAGTACCCCGAGGCCGAAACCCAGTACAGGCGCTTATTCGACATCTTTTGCAGCATTGAGGACGTAGCCGGTTTCACAACTACTGCAATTGGAGAAAGTGCAGAATGGGCGGCAAGAGTCAGCGCCGCCGACGAAAATAGGATAAATTATCGTAAGGCCCTCTCCTGCAAGACGCTGTTCAGTGCGCTCTATGGCAACTATACCGTCACGCTGAACGAGCTAAAGTCACTGATAAAGGCCAGCACATCAGGCAAAAATATTGCAGCCAGGGAGGAAGGCTTCAAAGAAGTCCGGAGGCGGAAAAGACAAAGTACCGCTGAAACCGCACCGACTCCGAAAAAACCAACGGCAGTAGTCGAAAGCAACCCTAAGCCAGAGGTTGCCACCAAAACCTACTTCGCCCCCCTCAGGGAGGCAACGATGGAGACAGAAACTGCTGCTGCAGAAGCCACTACGCTGGAGGAGGAAACTTCAGGCAAAGCAGGCAGGCCCCCCACCAATAATTCTCACGTCCACAATAAACCTAATTCAATTGCAGAAGCAACTGAAAAATGTTGTCAAAGGCGACTTTGAGTTCCGCAGTACCAAGAGCGGGACCAGAGTCATCACCAAAAGCATGGCGGATTTCGAAGCCGTCAAGTCCTATCTCTCAAATAACAAACTTTCCTATTTCCCTAAAACCCATTAAGGCTGTAATCCGTCACCTCCCCCACAACACCCCGGCGGAAGATATTTATGATGGATTGGTGACCCTGGGATTTGACGTGGTTAGCGTCAAGCAGATGACAACCACCCGAGGATCGCCTTCAGAAGGAAGGATATCCAGAAACCTTCCCCTCTTCCTTATAACCCTAACCAGGACAGAAATATCCCAACAAATTTTCAAACTAAATAACCTTTGCCATATTTCCATCCGGGTCGAGGCTTATAGAGCACAGAGTGACCTTACTCAGTGTCACAACTGCCAATAATTTGGCCACGTCTGGGCTAATTGTAAGCAACATCCCCGTTGCATGTGGTGTGGGGGTGGTCACCTGCACAGAGAGTGCCCCGAGAAAGAGAACGCTGCCTCCACTCCAGCGTGCTGTAACTGTGAGTTGAAGGATGGGGAGAAACCACATCCCGCTAACTACCGCGGCTGCAGTCACGAGAAGGAGGAACTGCAGAAGAGAAAATTGCAGGGAGCACCTAAAACCACAACAGGAAGGGTGTTCTCATCATATATATTGTCACTCTTGGAGTCTCCTTCGCGGCGGCTCTACGAGGCAATACATCGCAGGAGCAGCGGTCTTAGACTCGACATACACCAGTGGCAGCCCCAACAGCAGTCACGAAACCGACCGTCCCGGTTCCTTTACTGGAACAACACACAGCTCAATCAGTTCAGGCTTCTAATGTAAACAGTCAATCTCTCGACAATATGTTGAGAATAGTGACTGTAGTACAGCAAATTATGACAGAGGTCAGTGGTGCCGTGTCCGAGGAAGACAAAATAATGGCCATAACTAAAATCGTTCTAAACTTAATGAAACAAAATGGCTACTAGAGTTCATAGGCCCCTCAAAGTCATAGCATTTAATGCGAACTGCGTTTGGAGGCAGCGCTATGAGCTCAGTAAACAGCTCCAAGACCTACACGTAGATGTGGCCCTGTTTTCAGAGACACATCTGAAACCTCATGAGAGGTTCTTTATTCCAAATTACCACTTTTATAGAATCGACCGCCAGTCGGGCAGAAATGGCGGAACTGCCGTTGCAGTAAGAAAAGGCATTCCCCACAACCATGTAGACCTACCGCCCCTTGTTTCAGTAGAAGCGACAGGGGTCTGCATACCAATTGGTAATAGCGAAGTGCTGCTTGCAGCTGTTTACAAATCTCCAGGCAAAGCCTGGAGTGATGCTGACATCACTGAGCTCTTAAGCTTCAGACGAAAGTCTATTTTGGCAGGTGATTTGAATGCTAAGAACCCATTTTGGAATAGCAGAGTTTCAAACCCATCAGGCTTGGAACTCGTTGATTTATTTGATAGGAGTGATTT
>NW_019723328.1:80162-81027 GCF_002891405.2 Cryptotermes secundus | reverse complement strand
TCAGGCTTGCTGTTTAAATTATCAAAATTGGAATTCCCCAACTCTTTGACCAGGCTTATTGGGTCCTTTCTATCTAAACGTAAATTCAGGGTCTCTGTTGAAGGCGAAATATCAACGCGAAGGAAATGCAAGCAGGGGTGCCACAAGGTTCAGTCGTTTCCCCCACCCTTTTCAACATGTATATTAATGATGCCCCCCAAACTCATGGTATTCATTTGGCCCTTTTTGCGGACGACACCTGTCTGTATGCGACAGATCGCAAAGAGGGTTTTATTGTTAGAAAACTCCAGCGCGGTCTCAGCTCAATGGAGACCTGGTGTGAGCGCTGGAATATAAAAATTAATGAAGATAAGACTCGTGGAGTCTACTTCTCTCATGGTCTTCGACCGCCTGAGTCTTCTCTTACTCTAAATGGAAGAAACATTCCATTTGTAAATAGTGCAAAATATCTAGGTATAATCTTCGATAAGAAAGTGACTTGGAGATTACACATAGAAATGATCGAAGCCAAGGCCATCAGAACATTCATTACAGTTTATTCCCTATACAAAAGTGAGCGATTGAGCGCTAACATTAAACTGACCCTCCACAAAGCTCTTATTAGATCCGTAATGACTTATGCTAGTCCCGCCTGGGAGTTTGCGGCAGACACTCATCTAGTGAAATTGCAGCGCCTGCAAAACAAGGTTCTCCGCACGATTGGCAATTTTCCAAGGCGCACACCGGACCGCGATTTGCATATGGCATTCAAAATCCCGTATGTATATGATTTTATAACAAAAGTATGCAGGCAACAAGCAGAAGTCATACAAAATCATGATAATGAGAACGATCGCAACATCGGACAAGGCGAAGCCCGACACAG
>NW_019723328.1:64450-79323 GCF_002891405.2 Cryptotermes secundus | reverse complement strand
GACAGAGGCCGTGTATATACTGTACATAGAAGTAAGGAATAAGTGTGTTTTTGTAAACGTATGTAAATACAGACAATGGACTTAATACAGACTAACAAATGACAGACCCGACCTCTCGTCAGAGAGGGCGCTTCACATAGACAAGACAGTAACCTTCATTCAAAAGAAATATTTGGTCATGAACCCCAGCTGGGGCTCGACACCAAGACAGACAGGCTGACCGATCGTCAGTTGTAACATGACCTTGACCTTGAATGCATGATAATGTGGGATGTTCCCACAGAATCATACCCATTAATAACCTGGGGCACAACAAACTACAGTGCTACTTACAAGAGTTTCATGAATTATTTTGTGTCTATTTAGGGTCTGCAAGGAATTATTTATAGTGACTGGTTTTTGTTGGTATTGGTCAAATATAAACCCTATTTTACAAGAAACTGGAAACTGTGTACTTCACTGATTTTATTGGAAACAACCAAGTTTAAGACGCTCTTTTCCATAATGAAAGTATAGGTATCTTTATGACATACTTACAAGTACTGTTTGAAAACTGTAAATGTATTTTGAATATTTAATGAAACAGGATTGAAGGCACTGCCTGACACTTTGCAATGTGCAGTGATCTATTTGTCATTCTGCTGAAGCAACTGCTGTACACAGCTGCACATTTTCAAGCTTTCAGATAATCTAACTAATCTATTTAATAGTTAAAAATTATATTTCTACTTCAAGAAAACACAAGAAACTTTTCTACAAAGATCAAGTAATTACCACGGCAAGGGAAAATGATCACTATTTATTCTAAAAATCATACCTAACCTACAGACACAATTTGTGGGTATAGCAAACTGCTTCTCAAAGTTAAATCAGGCTGGTCTGCTTACTCTTACTCAGTGACTTTGATCATGTAAGTGATGTTTATTGAAAAGACCACAATTAATGGCATTCATGATTATATACAATCAAGTTTTAAATATATGATCCTTTGCCTGATGATGTTACATTGCAACTAAGAGCCGTACATGGCGTAACTGAAATGTGTTAAGAAACTCTGGGCACAAGTTAGAAAAAAAAAAACGTGATTTTATTCCGCAAGCGAACTATACCGACCGAGCGACCGCCGCTTGTTGGCGAAGTTAGTGCCAACTTTTACACATACCAAAGCAGGAACAAAATGCCCTTATGAATATGTGTAGAGAAACATTTAATTTGTTAGTTACAGCTGGAAGAAAACTGTGTAGTCATCAACAGCAGTTCAGCATTGATGTGTGGACAGGGATCATTGGAAAATGTTCGGAAGGCCTGTATGTTTTGCCACCTTGGGTTTCAGACAACTATTACAGAGATTTCCTATTAACTCATCTACCAACTCATGTGGCAGTGGCAGTCAGAGCAAGAATGTGTTTGTATTCATGCTGCGTGAGATGTTCTCAATAAGGCGGCTTCTCATGACAGATGAAGAGGCACAGGAGTACCTATTGCATAGCCTCCATGCTCACCTGATTTGAATCCTTTGACTTTTACCTGTTTGTGCATGTTGCTCCTGTTGACAGTGAAGAGGCACCTCACCATCACATTCTGGATGTCTGTCAGAACACATGCAACTTACTCTGGCATCTTTGAATAAATGCAGCAGTCCATAAAAAATTATGTCAAGATGTGTGCTGAATTTCGTGGACATTTTGAGCAATCATTATAAATGTGGGGCAAGCAGTTGTGTAGTCGGTTGAAGCACTATTTTATAAACCGGAAGGTCACGGGTTCGATTCCCGATGAGGTCATTGGATTTTTCAGTTGACCTAATCCTTCTGCCTGCACTATGGAATTGGGGTTGACTCACCCTCTAACAAAAACGAATGCCAGGATTCTTCCTGGGATTATGGGCGGACGGCAACATAATGTTGACAAACTCATCGGCAGCTGTAAGCAAAATGTCTCTAGAAAATGTGGGAGGCTCGATGTCTCAGAACCCTGTGGGCCTCCACGACCTATTAGAAGGATAGCTTTACGTTTTTAACTTTTTATAATAAATGCACTCTTTCAGCTATAAGTCATAAATTGTTTTCAGACATGTTGGTATGGGCATTTTTTCCTGTTTTGGCACATGGAACTTGTGTCTGAAGCTTCTCAACATCTTTCAGCTACAGCCTACTTAACAGAGTTAACTAACTAACTTCTTGGAGCTGAGCCCTTCTCGAGAAGCCACCGGTTGTGCAGTTACTCAAGAACTTTCCAGGATTATATGGAACCTGAAGGTTCATTACCATGTTCACAAGAGCCCTCCACTGGTCCTTACCCTGAGCCAGATCAATCCAGTCCATACCACCCCATCCTATCTCTCTAAGGTCCATTTTTATTATTATCAACCCACCTATGTCTTTGTCTTCCTAGTGGTCTCTTTCCTTCTGGCTTCCCCACTAATATCCTACATACATTTCTATTCTCAATTCATGCTACACGCCCTGCCCATTTCACTTTCCTTGACTTGATGATTTTAATTATACTTGGCCAAGACTGTAAGTTATGAAGTTTTGACTTATGTAGCCCCACACTGGGAATAACTTTTAACAGTTTTTAACTTGCTTAGCCACACTCGTTGGGCGACCACTTGTGATAGAACTTTAGGTGTTGCTATTATGTTGACCACACGATCGTTGGATTTACTTCCTCTTTTTAATTTAGCTTTTGTGATGGGCGCCTTTTTTCCTTCTTCTTCAGTAGAAAGCCTTCCAATATTCTCGAGGTCTATCACGAGCCTTGTTTGAGCAGATGGAAGAACAAATACTTAATCACACAAAATCACTTGCAAAACTATTAAGAAAGGTAAAATGTAAAGCTAGCCCTGTACCAGGCCATGAAGGCCCATAGGGTTGTGAGACGTTGAGGTTCTCACATTATCTAGACAATCAGCTGAAAGATGGCTGTAAGGTTGTCAGCCTTACGCACTGGCAGCACTTCACACCCCAGGAAAATTCATGGTACTCATTTCTCTTAGAGGATCAGTCGAACCCAGGGCCATAGTGCGGCTGGAAGCATTAGTTATTGAAAAAATCCAATGACCTCATCGGGAATTGAAACCGCGACCTTCCGGCTTGTACGAGGGTCGTACTGAAAGTCATGAGCAAAAATTTTTGTAAAGTAACATGTTTTACTATTGACAAACCAAATACACCCACCTCAATTTACAGACCTTTCTTTATTTTTCCACATAATCGCCACTTATTTGTACACATTTCTCCCAGCGTTCCGGGAGTTTGAAAATTCCCCTTCTGTCAAATTCCGTTCCAGCCATCCAAAGACACTGACGCACCGCTTTCTGAATTGGCTCCCTTGTCTCAAAAAGTTGTCCAAGCAGCTAATCCTTCACAAATCCGAAAAGATGGGAGTTGGAGGGTGTCAGATCAGGGCTATAGGAGGGGTGTGGAAGAACTTCCCACCCCATCTTTGCAATTGCTTCCAATGTGAGGCCAGCAGCGTGGGATCATGAGTTGTCATGCAGGATGATGATGTTTTGTCCCAGACGTATATCGTGCAACGCACGACGGAGCCTGTGCAGCGTCTGGACATAATGAGCAGCACTGATGCTTTGCCCAGGTTTCAGGAATTCGGCCAGATTAAACCCCTCTGCATCCCAGAATACTGTGCCCATCACCTTCGCGGCTGATGGCACTGTCTTTGATTTCTATTTTTATGGAAAATGGAAGTGGTGCCATTCCATATTCTGCCATTTGGTTTCAGGCTCGAATTGGTGAAACAAGCTTTCGTCACTTGTCACAATACAGAGCAAAAAATCATCGCCTTCATGTCGATATCTCTGCAGCAGTTCTGAGATGATGGCTTTTCGCTGAACTTTGTGGTCTTCTGTCAATAACCGCGGGGTCCAATGAGCACGAACTTTCCTATAGCCCAAGCTTTCAATCATCTCCTGTACTGCACTGTGCCTTATTCCAAGTTTTCAGGCTATTGTGTCCACAGTCACACACCTGTCATCTTGAATGATCTTACCCACTCTTTCATTGTTGCGTTCAGTTGAGGCTGTTCGAGGATGACTGCTCCGAGGCTCATCTTCGATGCTGGTGTTCCCATCTTTAAAATGTTTCACCTGTGGGGTCGTTATTAATGTTCATCACATGCGCTTGCTATTATTATTATTATTATTATTATTATTATTTACTGCAATTGGGTTTTAACCCGGTGGCAGTAGTATAACAAAGGGCAACAGACAAGTAATTATTAAAAGTAACAACACGTTCAAACAATACACAAAACACAACAAGGACTCCCTACCACAATGAATACAAAGCTAGCATAACAGAGAGAATACAAACAAAAAAGAAAATTTAAATAAACCGATCAGTCATGGTTCAGTATTGTCATGTACAGGTGCTGTCATTTCACATTACTTCACTTAACTTCCCTTCCCTTCCCTTCCCTTCACTTCACTTCACTTCACTTCACCGCGATTTACCACATCACACTCAAAACAAAACACAGCACACAAAACTACACAAGTAATAAAGAACATTATATGAATACAATGCAAATATGATACAATGCAACAAGTACAATTAAGTAGTTAATAAAATAAGAAAAACAGGTATGCTATAGACTAAATTTATTAACGTTAATATTATACGCAATGTCAATAAGTTCTTTTATCCACTCATATAAGTCATTGCACTCGACAAAGCCCCTTCACATTCCTTCACTTGTTTACCTTCCAGCTCCACCCAAAACTTATTTACTTGTAACTGCATCCCTGACCCTCTTTCTAAATGTGTTTAGTTTACACGGGAAAGACGCTAGCGTGCCTGCAGGTAAACTGTTCCAATCTTTTATGGTCCTATTTACAAAGGAATATTTGCCAACATCTGTTCTATGCTTCCTACTCCTAACTTTCCAACTATGATCGCCCCTACTGAGGTAGCATGGTTTTAGGAGGCTATTTCCTATCGCTTTCCAAGACGGACTCCTAGTGTATGCCTTATAAAGGGCGCACAGTCGGGCTACCAGTCTACGTTGTGCCAAAGTTTCCCAACCAGATTCATCTGAATGATTTGCAAATTTAGCCGCTCTTCTTTGTACACGATTTAAAGCGCTTACCTGCCAATCTCTGTATGGGTCCCAACATACCGCGCCATATTCAAGTATCGGTCTCACTAATGACGTATAAGCTAGACGTTTCGTATTATTATTTCCCTGTCTCAGTATACGCATTATTAAATGAAGGGCCTTCCATGCTTTCCGTAGCGTATAGTTTACATGATCAGCCCAGCTTAGATCGCTACGTATGATTATTCCCAGGTACTTAAAGCTATTTACCTCCGGTATTAATTGACCCCCAAGATAATATGTCAGTCGTTCCTTTACCCTAGCTCTCGTGAAACCTACAGCTTTACTCTTATCTGGATTTATCTTCATCTCATTTTCTACCGCCCAATTCCCTAATTTATTTAGATCCGTCTGTAATTTACCTGTGTCACTACTATCCAGTATTTTCCTGTATATGATGCAATCGTCTGCAAATAGCCGTATATTTGAGTCGATGCCCCTCCAAATATCGTTAACATAAACTAGGAATAGTAGCGGTCCTAAAACACTCCCTTGCGGCACTCCCGACGTCACTCTGACGTCATCAGATAAGTGTCCGTCTATTCTAACCCTCTGTGAGCGTCCTAAAAGAAATTCCTTTATCCATGCAACTACCCTCAAGTCCACTCCGGTTTGCCCTACTTTTTTAAGTAACCTATCATGCGGGACCAAATCGAAGGCCTTTGAAAAATCTATAATTATCGCGTCTGTCCTGACCCCCTTGTCCATCGTATCAGCAATATCCTGACAAACTGTCACTAATTGGCTTTCACACGAATGCCCTGGCCTAAAGCCATGTTGGCCCTCGTAAAGCCATTCACTCTTTTCCCAAATTTGCCTTAGATACCCTGCTATAGCATGTTCCATTAGTTTGCAGACCACTGATGTTAAACTGATCGGTCTGTAGTTTCCAATTTCTGACCTATTTCCCCCTTTGTAAATAGGGACCACTATAGCCTTTTTCCAGTCCCCCGGGATAGATCTATTGTTCATTGTTATATCAAGCAATCTTGCAAGGTACGGAATCATGGCTTCCCCACCCAACTTTAGAATCACCCCAGGAATACCATCTGGCCCGACGGATTTCTTTCTCCCGATTTTTGATAATCGTTTCCTTATAATGTTTATATTAGTATTGAAGGGTTCAGCTGAATCTGTTGATTGGATCTGCGGATTGCTTCGCTCACAGCTGAATACAGACGCGTAATAAGAATTGAAGGAGTTAGCAATTTCTATTGGATCAGTGATGAGATTGTCACTATAGCCTTTGATCGCCGGGATATTTTCTCTATTTCCTTTGCGTCTTTTAATATATTTGAAAAACTCTGCCCAGCAATTACCTTCATTCTGCAATACTGAACATAAGAAAGTCTCCTGAGCCTTTCTTTTTGCTAGCAGTAACTCCTTTGATAAACGTTTGAGCTCCTCTTTGTAGTGATCTCCTAATTTCCTCTTATTGTACATCCTCCTCACCTTTACCTTCAACCGTTTTACATCTCTGTTATAATACTCGGGATCCGGATTTTTACTCAGACTTTTATGAGGCACGAAACGTTTCATACCCTCGAAAATTATGTTCTTATAACTTCCCCATATCTCCTCTACGCAGCTACCATTACCAGCCCACAATGCAAACTTTTTACGAAGGAAGGTTTGTAAACCTAAAACATCTGTTTTATGGTATAGCGGGACTATCCTTTCCATTTTTGGCTGTCGACAAATTCCATCCCACTCTACTTCCAATACTACCCCGCTATGATCGCTGATGCCGGGTACAATGTTACATGAGGTAAGCGAATTTTCGGGTCTGAGGAGGTAAATGTCCAGTAAAGCGTCTCCTCTTGTCGGGCCGCCTACTACCTGAGTATAGCCGTTATCCCATAATAATTTGTTTGCCAATGCCTGAAAGCCCCTTGTTTTTTCCGCATCCCCATTCCAGTCCGCCTGAGGTAAGTTCAAATCTCCGCCTATTATGCTTCGTTTCTCTGCGTCTCGCGTAGGTTGGGTACGGTATACTAACCTTTCAATCGCCAGCATATCCTCATTAGGAGCTCTGTATATACCTATAATTTCCCACGAATATTTTGGATCCGTTCCTTTCACTTCGACAGCTATCATCTCTGCTTCCTCATCTACCCACAACTCAGTACAGGTAATACAATTTTTAACACAGATAAAAACACCCCCACCACGGGCAGACCTATCTCTTCTGAACACTGTGAAGTCGGCTCTAAAGACCTCAGCACTATTAATATCACCTTTTAGCCATGATTCCGTGCCTATGATAACATCTGGATTGTACGTGTCTACTAAATTCCAGAATTCTATCGCTTTGTTATAAATACTCCTACAGTTCACCTGCAGCACAGCCAGCGACTTACCTTTATTCCAGTATGCAGGTTCCGCTGATACAGATTTAACCCCCGTCCTAACTTCAGTTTCCCCACTCATCAACTTGTTCTTCCCTAGTTCACATTCTTCGATTGGCGAGTGCCGCGATATCTTGGTTTCCCTAGTTCTGCCTATTCTATTTGCCTATTCTCACTGATTCGCCCTCACTGTTCATTCCACCGCGAGTGTGCCAGCAGATTCTTGCAACTCCGCAGTAGGCGGAGTCTTACGGCCGTTCAGCTGGCCTGTCTGGACGCTGATGCAGAAAGGTGGAACTATATCACAATTTGCAACCACAGTCATTGTCACAAATGTGGTGGTGTTTACCCATTTAAATATGCACAAAAGTGAAATATATTTAAAAACAAATTTCAGATAACAAAGATTGTTTCATTAATTAAGAGCATTGTCATTAATAGATATGTTTTACAAAATATGTTAGTTAAAAGCAAATAAAATTAGTTCCTAAAATTTGCAATATCTGTTTTTGGGTCACAGTTATCATTTTCTTTATTGGACCATGTGGTAAAAAAGGTGAAGTCTCTATGCTTAATTAGTTAAGCACTGTTCCATGCAGACATGGGGAGTGGCGAAATAGTTCCACCTTTCTTGACCTTTGCACCAGATGGAGGTCAGTGACCAGTCTTACGTCCCTGACGCTTCACCCTGAGTGACAGATCCCCTGGTACCCATTGGATAGAAGGTTGAGAGTTGGTCTGAACACTGTGGAAAAGAGGAAAATCTTTCCTGGTGGGAATTGCACCCGGGCCATGTAACTTGTAGCCCATCCTAATTCCTTGAGCATGTCATAAAATATTTAAAAATATTATTCTAAATAAGCAGTTGACTATAAATTTATATTTATTTTGGAATGCCTCTTTGATTTTCAAGTGTGACACCAGTTGTCATGTGTACAGCGTGTGACTATAGACCGGTTTTGGATTGATGACTTGGATTTATTGGTCTCTTTGATACTGTGCATGACTACACTTTACAGTTCACTATTATACACACGCGCCTGCGCAAACACACTAGTGTCCACGGTTATGTCTTCACTGCTCTTGTTTGGTAGTGGCTTCCCATAGCAGATGTTCCCCTTGTTCTGGGTTCCCAAACTGTCCCTGGCCTCAGCTACCAGCATGGTCAGCAACAGCTCACCATGACCGAACCCCAGCATTTCTCTAACTGCAGCTGCTAACTTGTCCTTGTTATAAAATCTCAACATGGACTGCATAGAAAACATCTCTTCCATTATGGCTGTATTCTCTCATTATTTACTTATTTGCAGAGACATTACTTGGCAATGGCTGTTGTGTAATTGCTTCTTTCAGGTTTGTTGCCTAGCAATGCATTCTACATGTCACATTATTATTGTGACATGCCAAGCTATGGAAGACGCCACCCCCCGCCAGCCGTGATGCGCCGAGCGAAGCCGAAGCGAGCCGATGTTAGCCGAGTCCTAGCATCCTGGTCGCTAGGCAACGCAAGTCAACAGCGGTGACGTCACCAAGTAGTAACGGCGGTTACTTCCGGACAGCGTTACATAGCAACACAGCGCCAGGCAACAAGGGTGCATATTACGTGGCCGGATTCTGTATTGTCCGATCGAGGCTACATCAGGAGCAGCGAAGGCTATTCAGAGTCAGTTTTACTGTGACAGCCGCCGAGTCGAGACGTAGAGTCAGCCAGTCAGTTGTATTCTGGCATTTGGAGTGTACTAATTGTGATACTGCAGATAGCAGTAATCGTAAATCTGTAATTTGGGTGATTGTATGAGCGAATGTGAAATAAAATTCGCTATATAAAATACGGCGTGAAGTTATTCGTCGCGTTAGACGCCCGATACGCGACATTATTATTATTATGGTTGTTGATACGATTATGGTTATTATTATTGCTCGAGTGCTCGGAGTGAGCGGACATGTTGTACTGTATGCTCCTACTTCTGCTGCAAACATCAAGAACTTGTATCTTGTGAATTCAGTGTTCGGCTGCTCTGTATGGTTTCATGGTGGCCTGCTGGGATGCTTGTCCATTATGTGACAAGTCATTTTATAGAAAAGAAAAATTTATTCGGTGTGGTGTATGTGAGGTGCAAATCCATTGTGTGTGCCTGCATCTTGGAGAGGCCGAGCGGGCTAATATAACCACAGAGGGTGAGTCCATATACAAGTGTGTGAATTCATCAGGCATTGATATGGATCCTGCCAAATCACTGGGATCTCTATCTAATGAAGGAGCCACGAGTTGTACTTCATCCAACCAAGAGGCCTCTCCACTTATCTCTGTGAATACTCAGCTCCAAGCTATTCAACACAATGGACAATGCACCATGCAGTTAATTGAGTCTATGATGTGTGCACCTCAAATTTCGACATAATTTGTCTGACCGAGTCATGGCTCGACGACCTGCGCTACGATCACAATCTGTTTCCCAACCAATACACCGTTTACCGGTCTGACCGGCCCTATATAAGAAAGCTTGCGGTGGTGGCGTGTTGATAGCCATTACCACTAGCCTGGGCACAGCCACAGGTATGATTTAGAACTATGTTCTGAATGTGTATGGGTCGAGATTCTCACTGTTGATGGCATGAACATGCTTATTGGTAACCATTACTTCTCCCCTGACACCAAACTGGAAGTCATTACTGGCTACTTTTGACACCTTGAAAACAAACTAGATATGATCAATACTTTGCGACTTCAATGCTCCTGGATATAACTGGGAGAATGGGACACCTCTTTCTAGTTGTCATTATTTTAAACTCAAATGAGATTCTATATACACCTCCACTTGTTTTCTTGGCCTAAGACAGTGCGTTGAAGCTGTTGACACTCTTAATATGCTTGACCTAGTCTTTGCAAATTTCACTGATCTAAAGTCTGTTCCTGCCGACTGCGGATTGGTCGCGCCTGATATATATCACCCTCCTTTGAATACTGATATGCTTCTACCTCATGTTAATAATAATTTAAATTATGAGTTCAGTTATTAAAATTTTGCAGCAGGCAACTACACTTTGCTTTACAACATTCTATCTACTTATGATTGGTCAAGTGTGTATGAAACATCTTCTGTTGATGTAGCAGTCAACAGCCTCACCACTGCTGTCAGAGGTGCCATGGAGCAGGCAATTCCTTGTGAGTATCGCTGCAAGTCTAAATTCCCTCACTGGTTCTCTTATACCTTAAGGTATTACATCACCAAGAAAAATTATTTCCACCTTTGTTTTAAAAAGAAACCTCCCAATTACTTTTATGACAGATTCACCTATTTCTGAAAACTAGTTAAAAACACCATCAAGTCTGACAGGCTTAGGTGGTTGAAGTCAATTGATAGCAATACAAAGTCACAGCCCCAACATTTCCTGAAATACATATCTAATTTCAGAAAGCATAGATCCAGTTCCATTGATCTAGAAGTTGATGGTATACACCTAGTCCAGCCCGAAGCAGCTGCTGATGCTTTCGCTAAGCACTTTCAATCTGTTTATAAAAACCACTGCTCTAAGGACATTCACCTTCTCTCGCAATCTTCTGAATTTTTATCCCTTGCCCCCATTTCTGATGCGGATATTGGCAAAGCCTTCAAAAGACTATAATCATCAAAATCTGTTGGGCTTGATGGTGTTCCTGGATTTATCATAAAAGGTTGTTCAGTTATTTTTATTCCTATACTTAGGCATATATTTAACTTGAGCCTGAAGCAGCAGTATTTTCCTGCTGCATGGAAGGCATCTGTTCTACCAGTATTTGAAAGAGGCAATCATGTCGCTGTGAGCAACTATAGGCTCATTTCTATTCTCAGTAAATTCTCTAAATTGTTTGAATTCATTATACATGATCATGTTTCTCATTACACTAAATTTAATCTCAATCAACGTGGCTTTACCAGAACTAAATCTTACTTACTTACCTACTTACTTACTCATGGAGCTGAGTCGTTCTGGAGGAGCCGCCAATTCACCAGCTACTCAAGAATTTCCCAGAATTTTATGGAACCCAAAGGTTGATTACCATGTTTACAAGAGCCCTCCACTGGTCCATATTCTGAGCCAGATCTATCCAATCCATACCATCCCATCCTATCTCTCTAAGATCCATTCTAATATTATATTTAAGCATCCTGTTGCACTTTATACGATATATGATATAACTCCGTTCTAAGTGCAAACTATATTTATAGGTCTTTCATTTTGTTCTTCTTTATACACTACATGTTTCGGCCCCAAACGGCCATCATCAGGTGTATACACTCATGTATCTGTTACACTGCACTTATTTATAACATTTAAAATTTAAAAACACATGAATGACATACACATAGAAACACACAATCCCATATTTCAAATGATATATGAAATCTACGCAGACTAAGGGTACCTCCTTCTCCCCAATACCCAATCCCCTCCTACACTCACCAACATAAAACACAGCACACAATACATCAGACAGCACACGTAGTAAAGATAGCAGCGGCACGCACACAAGGAGACTAACAGAGTAAGTACAAATAACAGTATAAACACATAAAAAAACATTACGTACACAATTAGTAATATGAATATTTGTATATTACAGATAACACCTATACAGTACTAGAAACAAAAAGAAGCCGCTGCGGCACTATAGACATAGGGCGAGTAACCCTGACATTTTTAAATTTTAAAACTTAGAGAAAAAAAAATTTAAAGAATTTAAAATTAGAACCGAAGATTTTATAAGTGCTAATCAGGAAGACCTATGTTTTTAAATTTTAAATGTTATAAATAAGTGCGGAGTAACAGATACGTGAATGTATACACCTGATGATGGCCGTTTGGGGCCGAAACATGTAGTGTATAAAGAAGAACAAAACGAAAGACCTATAAATATAGTTTGCACTTAGGACGGAGTAATATCATATATACATTCTAATATTGTCCACCCACCTACGCCTTGGTCTTCCCTGTGGTCTCTTTCCTTCTGGCTTTCCCACCAATATCCTACATGCATTCCTCATCTCCCCTATTCGTGCTACATGACCTGCCCACCTCATCCTCCTTGAATTGATCATTCTAATTATACTTGGAGAAGAGTGCAAGTTATGTAGCTCCTCATTATGCAGTTTTCTTCAACCTCCTGTCACTTAATCTCTCTACGGTCTGAATATTCTCCTCAACACCTTGTACTCAAACACCCTCAGTCTATGTTCCTCCCTTAATGTCAGAGACCAAGTTTCACAGCCATACAAAGCTACAGGCAAAATTATAGTTTTGTATATTCTAATTTGTATGTTTTTGGACAGCAGACAAGACAGAAGGTTCTGGACTGAATGGTAGCAACCATTACCCGAGTTCAATCGCCTCTTAATTTCCTCCTGAATCAGGTTTTGATCTGTTATCATCGTTCCCAAATATCTGAACTGTGCCACATTTTCAGAACATCTGTTTCCTATCTTTATGTCTAAATTTACAGTTACAAATTTGATAACGTTTCTCGACTTTTTGACGCCTGTTGTCTGCTATCAGTGTCAAGCTGATGCCGTATATTTTGACCTTTCAAATGCTTTTGACCTCGTCCCTCATAATATTCTCTTGCATAAATTAAGTTCCGTCAGATTTTCTGATGCTTATGTTAGCCGGTTTCGCAGCTACTTAACCAACAGACAATCTTGGGTTCGTGTTTCTGGCACTCTCTCCCCGCCTTTTCATGTAACATCCAGTGTGCCACAAGGCTTTATTCTGGGGCCTTTTCTTTGCAACATATTCATAAATGATCTATGCAACTCTGTTAACTACTGTAAACTTCTAATTTTTGCCGATCTCAAAATTTTCCACGTCATTCATTCACCACATAAGTGCCTCTTACTTCAATCTGACATTAATTCCGTAAGTGACTGGTGCACTGCTAATTCCATGAAACTTAATATTGCTAAAATGTGTTTTGTGTCATACACCAGAAAAACAATTTTTCTGAGCTACAAGTATCAGCTTTGTCATGCTCTCATTACACGCACCAGTAGTATTAAGGACCTGGGTGTTCTCTTTCATTCAAAGCTACATTTTCACACACGTGTTAATTACATATTTTCTGAATGCATAAAGCTTTTAGGCCTTATTTGCTCCATTACCTACAGATTTTCCTCCCTGGAGTGTCTGCGTGTATTATACTTTATTTCAGTCAGGTCGAAGTTGGAATATGCCTTGGTACTTTGGAACTCCATCACGTCGACTGATGCCAATAAGCTTGAGCACATCCAGTAGAAGTTCGCATCCATCTGTTTTTACCGTTTTTTCCCTCATATTCCATATACCTACACTGATGCTTTAGAGAAATTAAGTCTGCATTTTTTTACATAAATGGAGAAATCACCTTGATGCACTTCTTCTTGTTCAGGTCTTTCGTGGTCTTAAATCCTGCGCTTCTGTTTTGAAAAATGTTAGCCTTCATATTCCTCCCAGTAATCTTAGGGACTTCTCATTGTTTGGTGTTTGTCCCGCTAATAAACACCGTCCTTCTGTTCGATGCGCCTATCCTGCCAAAGCGGTGGGTAAAGATCTTGACATATTTGCAATCGGAACAGTTTCTCTCAATTACGTTGAACCAAGAATTGTTAATAATATTTGATAACACTCTTAATACGTATTACGTGTGTATGTACGTATGAGTATATTAGTCTTGTCTTATTTTCTCTCCTGCTAACGTCAACTTTAATTTTTTTGG
Source organism: Cryptotermes secundus (assembly GCF_002891405.2). Classification (NCBI taxonomy): domain Eukaryota; kingdom Metazoa; phylum Arthropoda; class Insecta; order Blattodea; family Kalotermitidae; genus Cryptotermes; species Cryptotermes secundus. The sequence goes on along the minus strand of NW_019723328.1, from coordinate 65,130 downwards.
GAAATTTTATCAATCTATTACTATTATATAGACTCTAAAATTTGTATTTTGTTTTTTTAATTATTTTTATGTATTTCTATGTACTCATGCTAACCTTTTAATTGGTCTCTGTGCTGTGTCATTTGTAGGTAAATAATCATGAATTGAATTATTATTGTTATTATACTGATGCTTTAGAGAATTTAAGTCTACAATCTTTACTAAACAGAGACATCACCTTGATGCACTTCTTCTTGTTCAGGTCTTTCGTGGTCTTAAATCCTGCACTTCTCTTTTGGAAGTTGTTAGCCTTCATGTTCCTCCCAGCAATTTTAGGGACTTCTGATTGTTTAATATTTGTTCCTCTGATAAACACTCTCCTTCTGCTCGGTGTGCCTATGCTGCCAACACGGTGGGTAAAGATCTCGACATATTTGCAATCGGAACAGTTTCTGTCAATCATATTCCGCATGTAAATGCACTAAAAGTTGGAATTAATTAATATATTTGTACATTAATCCATTAAAACTTGAATTGTTTTATATTTTATTGCTGCCATGTCTATTCCAATCAAATTGAAATTGTATATATTTTAATTTTCTCACTTCTGAAAGATAGGTTTGATTTAAGTTGATAGTTATTATTATAATTTTTAATTGAGTTATTATTAATATTATTACTACTATTATTATCATTATTTT
>NW_019723328.1:52902-63242 GCF_002891405.2 Cryptotermes secundus | reverse complement strand
ATCCGAAGGTTCCCTGGGGAGTTTCCTTCTTGAAGTCATTTCTCCAACGTCGTGCCCCTGTCGCGCGACGGGATATCTTCCTGCAGATGGCAGCCAACTTTATCCGGGACGCAGGATCTCCTCGGGTCCAAGATTTCCTGACGATGTATCTACGGCGCCATGACACTGTCGCACGGCGGGACACCTTCCTACAGGCGACGGCCAATTTATTCTGGGGTCCGCAATTTTCCCGTGCCGGATGCTTATTTCGTCGATTTCGGTCCCTGCGCCTTTTCTTCTTCGGTTCTCTGACCGGCATTACTTCGGCGTCTTTATGGGTACCTCTAGTAGTTCGGCCGCCTAAGGTTTCCTGTGCACTGAACCCGGCATTTCATCTTCTGGACGTGTGAACCGTGCAACGGTTCTCCTCCGTGAAGTTCCTTGGAGTCCCCCCCCCCGAAACGCCAGGATGCGAGCCGTTCCTCCTTCTTTCCACTTAAAGTCTTAGCTAACGTCAGGTCAGCTGACCTTGTCTACCCCTCCTGGACGCATTCCGAGGCTTCCTGCTTACTAAAAGCGAATGTCTCCCTCTCTCTCCCCGTTGACTTCGGAAAGGTAACATCGCTGCGTTCAAATTTAGTTTCGTTATGTTGAATTGATTTTGTGAAATTCGGTTTCGGCCCGTAGCAGTGTCTGAAGGGGGAAGAGTGCCCTCACTACGTGATCAAGGCTGGATCAAGTCGTGAGGTAAAACTTTGTGTTGTAATTCAGGAAACGCAAGTAAGTGACTTACTGTTTTAGATGGTTTCCTTTCAATTATGAACGCCGTGTGGCGTAAGATAATTTGGTTTTGTTTTTGGGTTGTGTAAAACAGCAGATCGCCCCTCAGGCGTGTTTGCAACCTGTTTATGTTTCCTTGTGCCCTCAAGGCTTGCGTAAGTACATGTTTGTACTGGAGAAGTAGAATGACGCCATGAGGCGAGCCTGACTTGAGTTCTGTGCGGCTAGACACAGTGTAGCTCTGTATTAATTATTTATCACGTGTTCTGACCAGTCCGTGCCCATCAGGCAGAGTCCACCTGTATACTTATAGTATCAATATATATATTGTAACGTGTTTTCGTTACCGAAGACGCCGTAGAGATGGTTAATTGGTTTATTTAACAATCTACAACTATCGGCTACAATTAATTATCACNATATATATATATTGGTGCTGTTCTATGCTGTTGCGATGCCACTCGCTTGGATCCACAATCTTCCGAGAGAGGAGGCCGAGAAGTTTGCGTCGGAGTGGAGCGTGTCCGTTCAAGGCACCTTGGACGAATTGTGGAAGCGGCTGAATCAAAAGAGGAGAGCGCTGGAAGTCTGCCTACCTCCTCAGATCACAGATAAGTTTGCCGCGAGTACGGACGTTGCGGGACCTAGTGCTATAAAGAGTCAAGCGGGCGAGGCCCTTGCCCAAAGTAGTTACGCCCAGAGTAAATTACGGGGTAATGTGGTTTTTGAATTGGTGAGGAGTATACCCATTTTGACTGATACCGAGCCGGAGCGAGTGTTTAGATTTCTAGTTCGAGCCAAGTAGGTCTATGACCTAAAGTTAGTAACAGATGGGGAATTCTTGGCCCTGTTAGTCGCGAGAACTGCTGGAAGGCTTATGAATATAATTAGTGGACATTTGCGGCTATCTTCTGACTGGGCATTGGTTTGTTCAGATATTCTGTCTGTATTTCTTCCTCCTCGCATCAGAGAGATTTTCTTGTTCCAGTATGTCTTGGACTGCTTTTAAGGTCACAGAGAAGACTTGGCCCAATTCATTACGTCTGTAGTGAATGCCGCGGGTATCCTTGAATACCACGTTTCTGAGTCGGCATTAGTCTGTCGTATTGTTCAGGACATGCACCCCAGTGTGCGACCTTGGTTGACTTTCGAGTCTGAACCGAGATCGGTAGAGGAGTTGTATGCACTTGCGAGCCGTGTCGCTGAAGCCCGTGCTGTCGACCAGCGCAGGGAGAGTGCAGAGTGTCGCGTTCCCGGAGAAAAGGTTTCGCGGGATGAGCGGGATAGATGTCCAATTAGTATGGTCACGACGGAGAGTTCTCGGCCGCGTAGCCGGGAGGTTAGATGTTATAAATGTACCCGTGTGGGCCACATTGCTAAGAATTGTTTGTCTTCCAACGCCTATGTTGTAAGGAGAGAGGGAAACGGTGGAGACGCTCGGAGGTGAAAGATCATCTTGAGCTCCGAGCGCCTGAGAGTGAGAGGTCTGTTCAGCGAATTTTGCCCGTAAAGGATGGGGGCCATATCCCATGGGTGATGTTGACTATCGAAAATTATTGTATGCCAGCCATCTTGAATTCGGGTTCGTCGATTTCCTTCATCCGACGAGACGTTTTTCAGCAGATTCAGAGCCTGGGATTGCCGTGTGTGATAAAGGAGGCAAACCGTAAGATTAACACGGCTAGTGGCCACAGCCGTGTGATCAAGGAGGCAGTCTCGTTGCAGTTAAAGATTCACTCTTTTTCATGGAAGTACGATTTCTTGGTGTTTGATAATTCTCCTGTGCCCTGCATATTAGGACTGGATTTTCTGTCATTTGCAAAAATGCAGCTAGACTTTGCGACGTCTTCGTTTTCCTTTGCGTTTGAAAAATCGCGTCACTATGATTTTGTACCAGTGGATGTTTCCTCCATGCATTCTCAGAGTTTTCCATGTACGGAAGAGGCCTGGAAAGGCGTAGTAGCTGGAACCTAGTCATTGTGTGTTTCCGAGTCGCGTAAGCTTGATGAGTTGGTGCGAGATTTTCTGATTTATTTTCTGATCAGTTAGGTACGGTGAAGGGCATGGTGTGTCAGTTGGATCTGATTGATGACGTACCGGTTCGTTCCCGGCCTTACCAATGCAAGCCCTGCGAGAGATAGTTCGCGAGTTGCTAGATAAGGGCGTGGTGAAGAAAAGTTTTTCCCAGTATGCGAGTTCAGCCTTCTTAGTCCCGAAGTCTCAGGGCGGATATAGAATGGTAGTGGATTATCGACTTCTTAAACAGAAGGTCGTCTTTGACGCATTTCCCATGCCGAGTCTGGAGCATGCGTTTGCAAATTTTCACGGGGCGAAGGTCTTCTCCATCTTGGACCTGAACTCCGCGTACTACCAAATTCCGTTGTCGGCTAAAAGCCGTAAGGCTACAGCTTTTTGTACTCCGTTCGGCTTATTTGAATTCACCAAATTACCTATGGGCATAAGTGTTGGGTGTCAAGTGCTTTCGCGAGTGATTGACTCGTTGTTTGGAGATTTGAAACATAAGTATGTCTACAATTTCATGGATGATTTGCTGGTATATTCGCGTTCCATGCAGGAACACGTAGGCCACTTGAGAGAAGTGTTTAGTCACCTGGAGAAGGCGGGTTTCACGTTGAACCGTGACAAGGTTCACTTGGCGCAGTCGGAGATTAAGTTTTTAGGCCATTCTCTATCCGAAAAAGGGATTAAAATCTTGCCGGAGAGAGTAGAGGCGATTGTTCAATTCCCTCCTCCGAAGAGCTTGAAGGCTGTTCGCCGTTTCCTTGGCATGGCCGGATTTTATGCGAATTTCGTGAAGGATTTTTCGAAATTGGCCGAGCCGCTCCACGCGCTGAAGCGTAAGAACGCCACATTTCTGTGGGGAGAATCCCAGAGAGAAGCTTTTGAGCAGCTAAAAGGAGCCATTTCTACGCCCCCCGCTTTGCAAGTTGCAGACTTTTCGAAGGAGTTCGTCTTGGTCTGCGATTCTAGCGATGTTGCCGTTTCGGCCGTTCTCAACCAACGTCGAGAGGAAGGGTTAGCTCCCATAGCTTTCGGTAGCCGGCTATTGACAGCCGCGGAGCGTAAATACTCGATTTACGAGAAGGAATGTCTAGCCGTAGTTTGGGGATGCGAACGCTTTCGCGTCTGTCTTGAGCGTAAAGGGTTCACTCTCCACACGGATAATCAGGCTTTATCATGGTTGTTGAAACGTGTGAAAGAACTAGGCCGTGTAGGAAGGTGGATTTTGCGACTCGCCCGTACAAATTTAATGTTGTTCATATTCCGGGGAAGGTTAATGTTGTCGCTGACTATCTAACTCGGCAGTATGAAGATGCGTCTGTGCAGTCATTTTCAGGGTTGATTGTCCAACATTTGCCGGCGGCATTTCAGTCGATTAGACAACATCAGATTAAAGATGAGTATTACAGAGCCGTGTATGGAAAGATTAGATGGCGGGATCCTCAGGTTTCGTATTACAGATTGGTGAACGACACGATTGTGTATTTTTCTCCGAGAACTAAGTCGAATAGGTATCCGGTTCCATTAGAACTGCGGGCCATGATACTTGAATATTTTCACGAATCAGCGTTGAGTGCATACCTGGGAGTAGCTAAGACGTTACATCGTATAGCTAAACTATTCTACTGGCCGGGTCTTCGACCGGATGTGGTGAAGTACGTGAGGCAGTGTGAAGGGTGCCAGAGGCCGAAGCCAGCCCAGAATACTCGAGTTGGTCTTCATGACAGTCAAGTTGTAACCAAACCGATGGAACGAATCTTTATTAATTTCGTTGGACCAATTGTGCGGAGTCGTCGTGGTAATATAGCCATTTTGGCGGTCTTAGATGGATTCTCCAAGTTTGTTGCGATGTATCCTGTGAGGAGGATAACTTCCGACGCGGTGGTGTCGTGTTTGGTTGAGAAGTATTTTCCATGTTTTGGAGTTCCGAACTGCATTGTGTCTGACAATGCGTCAGTATTCAAGTCGCGATTATTTTATAACACCTGTTTCTCGTGGGGGATAAAACATGTGACGACCTCCCCGTATCATCCCCAAGCTTCTCAGGTAGAGCGATTTAATCGCAACCTGAAGGTGGCTCTAGTTATTTATCATAGTTTGCTACATACGCGATGGGACGAGAGTCTCCCTTCTCTTGCCATGGCCTTCAACACCGCGTGGCATGAGACTACTGGGTTTACACCCGCCCTGTTGTTCCTTGGCCGTGAGATGAAACATCCCTTAGGACTGAGGTGGGAACTCACTGACGACGATCTTCAGCGATCCCCTCAGGATACTCACTCATATTGGGAACTAGCCTTGGGGAATTTAAAGAGGGCTAGAGATAGAGTCGCGAAGCGAAAAATTAGTCGAGGAGAGAGGCAGAATTTAAGGTTGGAGACATTGTGCTTGTGAAGCTCCACCTTCAGAGTTCCAGAGCTCACCACCGTTCCGCTAAGTTGGATAATAAGTGGTCCGAACCTTTTGTAATAGCGAAGTTTCTGACGAAGGTTACCGTTCAGCTGGCCAACCCTGATACGGGTGTATTAGTAAGAAAGGCTCATGTGTCTGAACTGAAGAGCTACTGGGTTGGAGAGTAGGCCATAAAATGTAAGCTTGGTATTATTGCAACCGGATATTTGTGTAAATATGTTTGTGAGCTTCCCCCGGAGACGATGCTGCGTCGGGCGTGATTTTTGTTTGTGTTTCAGAGTTTGTTATACCGTTCTATCCTATCCCTTCGGCTCGCGAGTGTGAGAGACGTCGAGTGGGCCCCGCCAGTGACGAACTTGTGTCGTCAGTGAGAGTGTGTTGGTATTATGTCTCCGACGAGGAGTTGGACCTTCGGACTCCTGTGGGCCGGGAATTCGCCGCTAGAATTTGGGCCTCCCTTCCTGACTTGTCGGCGTGCGGATGGCCAAGTGTTGTGTGACGGTGGTGCCGGATAAATGGAATGGGTGGCTCCACCAGCTGTCCGGAAGGGAGCACCTCCGCACATGTGTGGCCGCCATCTGTGTGGCAGGAACCAAGCAAGGACTGTGTGTTCGGAATGAATCTTGCTGGCAGGCAGTTAGAGCCCCAGGAGTGATAAGGCGGCGGAAAGAGATCGTGAGAATTGGTTGGCGAGTGGGCCCAGTGTAGGGCTGAGTGTGTTTTTTTGGCGTCTGGGGAGAGGGTGACATCCTGAATCGTGCCACGCTTCTTCTCCGTGAAGTTCCTTGGAGTCCCCCCCCCGAAACGCCAGGATGCGAGCCGTTCCTCCTTCTTTCCACTTAAAGTCTTAGCTGACGTCAGGTCAGCTGACCTTGTCCCCCCTTCCTGGACGCAGTCCGAGGCTTCCTGCTTACTAAAAGCGAATGTCTCCCTCTCTCTCCCCGTTGACTTCGGAAAGGTAACATCGCTGCATCCAAATTTAGTTTCGTTATGTTGAATTGATCTTGTGAAATTCGGTTTCGGCCCGTAGCAGTGTCTAAGGGGGAAGAGTGCCCTCACGACGTGATCAAGGCTGGATCAAGTTGTGAGGTAAAACTTTGTGTTGTAATTCAGGAAACGCAAGTAAGTGACTTACTGTTTTAGATGGTTTCCTTTCAATTATGAACGCCGTGTGGCGTAAGATAATTTGGTTTTGTTTTGGGTTGTGTAAAACAGCAGATCGCCCCTCAGGCGTGTTTGCAACCTGTTTATGTTTCCTTGTGCCCTCAAGGCTTGCGTAAGTACATGTTTGTACTGGAGAAGTAGAATGACGCCATGAGGCGAGCCTGACTTGAGTTCTGTGCGGCTAGACACAGTGTAGCTCTGTATTAATTATTTATCACGTGTTCTGACCAGTCCGTGCCCATCAGGCAGAGTCCACCTGTATACTTATAGTATCAATATATATATTGTAACGTGTTTTCGTTACCGAAGACGCCGTAGAGATGGTTAATTGGTTTATTTAACAATCTACAACTATCGGCTACAATTAATTATCACACAGTTGCGGGGTTTCACACTTTATAACCCTAATCGCATTAATCTGTTAACACTGTTGCGGGGTTTCACACTTTATAACCCTATGCGCAAATCAGTTCAGTCTGCCTTCAGTAGTCTACACGTTTACAGTCGGGGAGCTAGGTCTCACTGTATCACACGCTCCCACTTACACAATCTCACACACACGTCCGGATCTTCTTGCCGCGACGGCTGCTATACTCCAACTGTAGTCGGCTGACTGTTACTTTATAACACGGTGGCTGTCACAGTACAACTCAGTACAACTCAGTACAACTCGGCGGTAGCCACCCTAGAACTGTGTCAGGCGGCTGCTACAGTAGAACTCCATCGTAACGCACTGTGCAGCTCACTTATATAGCTGCAGTGCTTGCCTGTGGCGTAATGAGTGCCACGTCACAGTAGGACGTTGATTACGGGTACGTGGCGGTGCGCGTTACGTCACCGCGTGACGTCACCGCGGAGGGCTGGCGGGGAGCGCTACGTTACCGTGGGGAGGAGGGGGGAGGAGAGCGCTGACTTACCCGCCGCGTCACTGCTGGTGGGGGGTGGTTCTCCTTAGCGCACATGTCACAATATTTATTTATATGTTTGGAAACGCCAGTTGTATTTATGTATACTTGTGCTGTGTTCCCTACCAGTTCGGACTAGCCGATCCGTCCAGCTTGGCCCATAGTGCCGACAGCGGGTTTCCTTTCCCGAGATCCCCTACTCGACCTTGGGGAGGCATAGTACATCACGTACAAGCAAATCGTTTCTCATGAGCCTGTCCCTTACCCATTTGAGCAGGTGTTCACGGGTTAGAGTGGGTAGAAGAACTGGATTCTTTACCCACAGGTCAAGGGACACGGCTCAATGTGCAAAAATAGAATGATGATGTTTTGTCTTAGGGGTGTCTAAGCTGAGAACTGGACACTGATGTCACGTTTTTCACTCACTCCACCATATATTACAGTTTCAGTAAATGTCTGAGGAATGAAGCCTGAAGTCTGTGTTACACATTTCTGCTAGTCTGAAACTAGTTTTCAACTACTCTGGCCTGACAGAAAATGAAAAGTGAGATTTGTGGTTTTCCATGGTGAGAATGTGTGTCCTCAAGATGTAACGTTGTGCAGTCTGACAGATATGTACCCACACTTTGGAGAAACCTCAGCTTCCAAGTTCAAGCTAGAAGAGTAATCATCGAATTAAAAGAATAAACTTCTGATGATGGGGGAAGCTTATTTGCAAAATGGTAAATATCCACATGACTACAAAGTAACCTTGTACCCTGAAGATGGAGGCGCCAGGATTCTCTGAAATATTGGTAAACGTGTAGTAGACTACATGGTGATGCATTCCAGAAGACTGTAGTCTTCAGTGGAAAAGGGGATTTGAATTGACACAGTATAAAATGTAAGATGTTTTAGATTTCTGCTCACCATTCCCATGGAAGTACACTGACCACCAAGTTAAATTCCTGCATGTCCTGTGCATTGTCTGCTGCAGTTTTTCTTTCAGAAATATTATTAGTTACACAAATATGGATTATTTCAGTTTACACAGATGATTACTTGTTGTATTTCAGTTTACACAAATTGTATCATGCCCTTTAGGCGCAAAAGCTTGTTATCAGGATCTTAGTTGCTGATTTTGACTTTCACTATGACTACTTTTCTCTATGTCTAATTTGACATTTAAACATCATTCAGCTCTCACCTCTGTGCTGTCTGTGTCTCAGATAACCTTCTGATGTGCAGCCGTCTGTAAATAAGGAAGCCTATGGAAACCATGGCATAAGTCACGATACTGATTTCTAACATCGAGTGCCTTCTGTCAAAACATAGTGGTACTGTGTTACACTACCATCTTTGTTGCATAGTTTGCATGGAAACAAAGTGAAAATAATTATTCAGAAACCTGACATGAGAATCATAGCATATTGAATCAGAAATTCTCTCTGAAAGCATAAATGTGCCTGCATTAACCTGAACTATTCCAGTCATTGAGTTAGTGTGTTAAACTGTGATTTACATTTTCAGAAAACCAGTGCTTTTCCAACTGGCATGCATACCAGCAGACTTGATAACGTCAGAAGTTGCTTCTCTATTAGTGTATGGGATATTTCAGCCTTATAATATAGCAGGAACAGAAATTAATTAGTTGCTCATTTAAATGCTTGTCTGCATTTTCTTGACATGTGAGATTAATAGCTGGAGACCTATATCTGGATGGTAAAGGTAAAGCATGAACAGTGCAAAGGACTGTATAGAAAACCTCCACACAAGGAGAAAAAGTGTGAAGTTGACTTAGACCGGCAAGCCACTTTGAGAATTCGAGACGTGACAGTCGCAACCCGTCATAAGTCAAAAGTGGGAGTGCCAGGAGATCATTAGCGACCCCTCATAAGTTGCATCTCTGTCAATTTCGCCGTTTGGGATTTTAAGCCGAAACTACTTCTAAAACAATCGGTCATTGGCCGGAAACAATATTAAGCCAACTCCTCTTATTTGAATCCGCCTATCAGGGAATTTAGCAGGAGGAGAGAAGAGGCGGATACAATTCAGTTAGGACCTCTGGCTCGGCAGAGAGTCCAGTTTAAGATTAAGAGTCTGCTACAAAACTTTGATCCTGGCAGAGGTAAAACCCTGCGATTATACTTGCGTGTTAAGCTAAGTAATTTGAGCAAGTGCAACACCGGCTGCTTGGAAGCCGAGTCTAGGCCTGATAGTGTAGATTTAGACTCCAAGTGACTGTGAGAAAACAATAAAGTGTTCCAGTGGTACAGTGCATTGTGTTTGTTAGAAGTGCTTCACCCTCACTTGTCTGAGCCTGATCCTTAGCCGACCTGAGGAGAGACTCATCGCCAGGAGCTAGTCAAACCCATCGCCAGCTTCCACACACTCACGCCTTCCCTCCTTTATAATGAATCGCAACTCGAACCTACCTGTTTGCTGGCGCCCATAACATCAGGTTCTATCCTGAAATTCCAACCCCCGTAATCAGCAACGGAAGGAGGAAGCGGTGGAGCTGGAAGAAGCGGTTGAGCCTGGTCAAGCCGGAACCAGCCACTCCCTAACAACTTCAACGGAGGCAGCACCAAGTATGGCAGTCAAAGTGACAAGTGGCAACCAACTTGTGGGCAAGAAGCCTTAAAAGGGTGGGCGGTTAAAAAGTGGCGCAGCCAACGTGACGCTCGACGTCTCAGCGAGGACGAGGGTACGAGGAGAGAAGCGCAACACAACGCACGAACCCAGAGGAAAAAACTCCCGACATTTGGAACAAGAGTCAGGACGGACGGAGCTGCATACTACTAGTTCTACTGCTCCGACAGTTCACACGAGGTACACCGAAAGCAACTACAAGGTCAGTTACGAAATATCCTTTATCCTACGGCCCTTTAAACTTAAGTTGTGGCAGGGGTACGGAATTCTTTAAAGGGCCGCTATTTGAGATTCGTTAAAATTGTAGTCACTTACTAATTTTGCTCCTATTTCTGCTATTTCTGTGATAATCGAACGAAATAAACGCTGTTTTTTTCTCGAAAGAATATAGAATCAGATATTGTAATTTACAGATTGTATAAAACATGTTAAAATTTTTGCACTGAC
>NW_019723328.1:27847-50876 GCF_002891405.2 Cryptotermes secundus | reverse complement strand
CAAACCACATCACTGGCCGACGTCCTGCACTTCGCAATTGAGGTGTCGTGTGTGCTTTTCGCGTGGGAAACGAAAGATCGAACGGACAAAGTACGTGAATTGCGAAATCGGACTCTGCATTTCCGGATTTTTTTGAGAATTCCACACGAAGGCAACATTCCGGCAGATGACGTAGGCGGGAAGACAGACACTCCATGCAGATGGTGGCCAAAAATTGTGTAAGTAGGACATAATTTTCTACTTTAAAATTTAATTTTATATTACGTTGCCACGCGCGGACTCTGCGACACCATATGGCGTCATTCGTACAGGGGACTTTCTTTTAACGACGACATACGTTGTCTTTAGTCGGATAAAGGATAAATTGGAGCAATTTTAAACCTATTACTAAACTATCTCANTACTGTGGAGGCTCAAGAGGAGAATCAGGAGTTAGCGGCAGGGGAGCGAGACCCCGCAAACCCCCTTAGCTTAGGCAGCGCGAGTGAGACTCCAGAAAAAGACACAATGCGACCTCAAGAAGCAGAATTAGGGACGCAGAGCCAGGCCAACGAAGTGTCAGAGAAAAGTGATTCCAACCCACCAGCTTCTGTAGACAGTACAAACCAGCTACAACAATTGTTATTAGAGTTTTTCGCAAGTGTTAGAGCAGATCTGAGTAGCCACCGAGAGGATATTCAGGAAAGTGTTAGAGCAGATTTAAGTAGCCACCGAGAGGATATTCAGGCGCAGTCCATTAGTGTCAAGGCTGATTTAAGTGCTAATCAAGAGAATGTGAGAGCCGAACTCCAGTCCAACCAAACTAAATTCGAACAGTTACAGGAAAGTGTTCGGTCAGATATGAGACAAGTTAGGTCAGACATACGAGCAGAAAATGAAAAGTTACTGCAAAGTTTCGAGGCTCAAACTCGGGAAATCAGGAAGGAATTAGATATTAGGCTGGAATCCGAAGCCAGATGGGTCTCACAGCTAGTTACGCAGGTGGAAACTGAAACAGCATCTGAATTTGCAGCAGTCAAGAGGCAGCAGCAGAGCATAGGTAACGAGTTCGACTCTAGATTAGAACAGTCCAATACAAGCACCCAATTGGTAGTTAATGAACTTGCAGATCAGATGCAGGAGCACATGTCTGAAATGAGCAATCAGATGGTACGACAGAAAGAGAGCCTAGAAATTTATCGAAGGAAACCACTCAGGAATTAGGAAGGAAATATGAGATGGTAAACGTAAAGGTTTTGGCATTACAGACTAAATTAAACGAAATGCCAGCCAGGCAAGCTTTAGCCACAGAGGCTCGAGTGGTAGTTCAGGACGCCGCATCTTTTTCCGCCGGAGCAGCCAATGATCCTGCGACGGAACCCGAAGTGTCTGAAGCAAGCGGTGGATTGGTCGGTAAAACAGTCAGCTGTACTCACCAGCCAGCCCCCAGCTATACATTGTCTAGTGATAGCAGCATGAATGGGTGTGTAGTGCAAGCCAACACAGAGAAGGTATCCTTGTTGGGTTATCTAAGTAACTCAGAATTTCCATTACCTCTTTATGATGATGCAACAGAGACCAACCCCGTATTTCATTTTCGGAGGTTGGATGAATTTATTAACTTTCGCAATGTGCCAAAACCACTTCGTTCGGCAGTCGTATGCCGATCCATAGTGGAACACATAGGCAAGCAATGGGTAGAGGCTGTAATGCACAATGTGGCAGACTACGAGGCATTCAAGAAGGCATTCTTGAATACCTGGTGGTCGACTTCCAGGCAATCTCTTGTAAAGTGTATGCTCTATCAGGCGAAATATGATCGGAGATCAGGTTTGAGTCTGAGCGGACATTTTTAAAACACGTGACCATGGCTTCATACCTGGACCCAAGACCTTCGGATGGGAAGCTGATAGAAGCGATCAGGGCCCACTATCCGATAAGGGTGCAACGAGCCATGGTCACCAACCAGATGCAAACCATTGAGCAAGCCCTGGATCTTCTCAAAAGAGTGGAGCTGATGGAACAGTCCGAGAATTATCCATGCAACCCCACAATTCGACCCTAACAGGCCAGGGAACAATCCTCAAAGAAGTGACCCCAGAGGCCAAAACCAGGCTCAGGTGCGCCAGGTGCAATTCTTTCCGTCACGGAACTGTTCGAACCGGAACCAGAGACGTAATCGCCGTAGTTACTAGTCAGAGAGAGGCGGAGAACTCCCAGAGAGAAGCTCCTGCCCTCTTAACCCCAATGCAACCCCGTACCAGGGACGACAAGGTAAAAACAATCACAGTGATAACCATTCGGGAAACCGATAACTGGAGTTATTGAGGACCGGATGGTTCCCGTTGTGAGATCCCACGTATTTCTAGGTCCGCTCAAGGCATCCCAAATGGCAGGCGAACCCAGTTGTGAAGGCGAATCTGAATCTGAAACTCAAGATAACTACTTAGAGCAGGTGACTACGGGTGGTGTAGTACTGTTCATCAATGAGGCCAATATAGCAAACAGTCTTCAGGTCGAAGTTCAAGTGTTGAATAAAATTAAATTCACAGCCATTCTAGATTCTGGCAGTGAGGTTAATCTCCTATCAGAACGAATTTATGAGGAGCTAACTGAAACAGGTGTAAAAGTTCCTACCCTACCAGTTGAAGGAGTGGTTCTCGTAACAGCGTTCGGCAGGCGATCCAAGCGGATACGTCGGCAGGCCCTACTCGAATTTTCGATAGGACAAGATGTGTTCGAGACCATCTTTTTAGTTTCACCCCAGTTGAATAATGACACCATTTTCAGTTGTCAATTCCTGAAGGAGCATGGAGTTATCAGCGACTTCAACTCAGGAAAGTTCACGTATGTCCGTAACGGAACAACAAGAGAGTGGACATTTGCCACTAGGGCAGCATCGCAAGGCGCTTGCAATAATGAGTGGAGAGTTAAGAGTATCTTCCAACATTCTATCCATGTTAGCAGGTCAGCGACCCAACCCCCAAACAGCTGACTGTGCAGAACCCCCTCCCCATTCCAGAGCAGCTGAATACTGCAATGGATTCCTACCTCACTCCACCGTATGCTGCAGAGTGGCGACCAACGGCATTAGACTCGGTCTTTGGATCGACAAAGGACCACTAAACCCAGGCAGGAGCCAGGAGTTCCCGGACCCTGACGCAATGCGCGATCAGTTGTGCTCCAATGGATATTGTGTTCTAGCAAGTGAGGCAGCTTTCATAAGTAGCCCCCGCACAGAGTTCCTGCTTGTCTGAATGCCAACCCTACTTGTGAGTTAGAAGTCAACTCAATAGAGACAGCCCTGCCACATGGCCAACCCATCCACAACCCAAAACCCAGTTTCCCAGACCCCCGCTCATTATAAGCAGCCGATCTACACTCCTTAGTAGAGCAGGTGACTGATTTGTCCACAGCTGAACGAAGTGATCTATACCAGGTTCTATTCCGGTATAGAGAGTACATGACAACGCGACCTGGGAAGTGCAAGCTTTCCATCTACAAATTCCAGGTAGATACCGACCGCCCAATAGTAGGTCATTCGAGGCCAATTCCGTTTGCCCTCTGACCAGCTGTTAGAGAACAAATCCGGCAGATGCTAGTCGACGACATTATTGAGCATAGCAATTCCCCGATTCTCAACCCATTAACCGTGGTAAGCAAAGAAGGAGGGGGCATACGCATATGTGTTGTTGCCCGAATGGTGAATGAAGTCACCATCCCATACCACGAGAGAACTCTCCCTATAAATGAACTTTTGCAGAGGTTTCACGGAGACAGGTACTTTACGTCCCTAGATCTGAGTTCTGCCTATCTGAAAATAGAGTTGCACGAGGAATCTAGAAAATACACGGCCTTTATTTCCGAATCCACCGTGTATCAGTACAAAAGAGTTCCATATGGGTTCAGAAATTCATTACCCACATTCGTACGTGCCATAAAGGTAACGCTGGGAACGGATCTGGAGAACGTGGTATCCTACGTGGACGACATTTTGATACATTCCCCTACCATGAAAGATCACCTAAGACATCTTGATACCGTACTCGGTAAATTAACGAAGGCAGGCTTCACGATCAACGCCAAAAAGTGTCGCTTCTGCAAAGACGAGGTTAGGTTTTTGGGACACCGTATAGATAGGACCGGTGTATCCGCTGACCCGGATAGGGTACAATCCATCCTCAACTACCCAGCACCGGGAAACAGTAAACAGCTGAGGCAGTTTCTCGGAACCTGTAATTTTCATAGCAGATCCATCATAGGCTATGCAAATTACGTCGCACCGCTAACGCCTCTATTGAAGCAAGGTGTGAAGTGGGCGTGGACAGATGAAGCACGGGATGCATTTCTGCGCCTGCGGCAGAGTTTTGCACGCAGCATTCACCTGGTCCATCCACGTGATGACGCACCGTATGCAATTTACACTGACGCCAGCAAACTGCGGATAAGTTCAATACTAACCCAGGAAAGCGACTCCGGTGAGACGTTGGTAGTGTCCACCGCATCCAGAGTGTTGAGCCCCGTATAACAGAGGTACTCCACCTGTGAACAGGAGCTGCTTGCGGCAGTCTATGCGCTTCAGAAGTTCAGAATATTTGTGATTGTTCACTCTATCACTGTATATTCCGATAATAGAGCATTTTCGTTTCTGAAGAGGTGTAATTTGACATCTAGCCGAGTCACACGCTGGGTAATGCAGCTGCAGGAATACGATTTGAAGATTGTACACATTAAAGGCATCGATAACTTCTTTGCAGACATGCTGAGCCGCAACCCAATTGGGTTAAGCCAAGGGAGCCGCGACCAAATGTTGAAGCCGAGAGAGTTATTCGTGGCAAAGGTAGACCTGGGAACTGACAGAACACTCATGAAAGAATTAGGCAATCTGCCAGAACACCAACTCGGTGATCCCGCTTTAAATAAAATACGGGAAGAACTGGAGAGCGACCCAGAGAAATTTTCGGGCAGGTACATGGTAAGAGACAAGATCCTGTTCTGCAAAAATGACAGGAGCCATCCCTATTGGAGAATTATGTTACCCAGACAGCTAGAAGACCGAGTGATTCGGTATGTACATACGCTATTGGGACATCAAGCTACCGATAAGTGTATGTTGCAAATAGCACACACTTTCCACCTAAAGTCATTAGGAAGAAAGGTGCGGAAGTTTGTGGCACACTGTGACATTTGTCAAGGTGTGAAGCATCCCAATATGTCCTATGAGATTGAAAGAGTATCTCATCTCCCTACCAGGCCAGGAGAGCTATTAACGATAGACCTCTATGGACCTCTACCTACAGGTCGTGGTGGAGTGAAATACCTGTTGGTATGTCTGGAATTCTTCTCCAAACATGTAACTCTGTACCCACTAAAGGCAGCCACAACTAGGAGCTGTTTAAGGAAGCTCAGGGAGCACTATTCCCAAAGTGTTATCAAACCTGAGTCCATCTTGTCTGACCACGGATCGCAATTTGCGAGTCCTGCATGGCGTAAAGCACTGACCGATTTGGGCATTCAGTGCAGATACTCTCCTATTCGACACCCGGAAAGTAATCCGACCAAGCGGATTATGCGCGAACCTGGAAAATACTTTCGAATCTACTGCCACGAGACGCACAAACAATGGCCAGAACTCGTGCCATATATAGAGAACTTGTTGAATTCTTCTGTTAGCCAGTCTACAGGTTATACTCCTGTAGAACTGCTCGATGGAAATCCGAGGCCGGATATCTTCCGAAAGATACTGAAAAAGAGTGCAGACCAGTTACCCAGGGAAGATGTTTTATCTGACAAAATTCTAAAAGCCTATGCTCAGATGAAACTAAAAGCAGATCAGCGAAACAAACGACGAAAAAATGGCAAGACAAAATGGCAGCCTAGTCTTAAGGAGCTAGTGCTCGTAAAGTGCCAGCCTGTATCGGATGCAGCGCAGGGCCTTACTTCAAAATTTCAAAGACCGTTTGAGAGACCATTCATCGTTCATCGAAGAGTAAACCCCTCCATCTTCGAACTGGCAGATTCAAAAGGCATGATTAGGGGACTCTTCAACCTAAAGCATCTGAAACCCTACCTCGAGGAAAACCTCGCATCCTAAACTCCACAGACAGGACTGAAAGCGGATCCTCGGGAAAAAAGAGAGAATAAAAAGTGAAAAAGTCGTTGAAATTTCGAAATTTTCTAAATTATATCTACTAATATTGAGAAATTCCAAATGAAGTGCATGGGTTGATTGCAGCCTACCAATCCTTTCAGAAATTTTGATCCACGAACGGCACTAATTGATTCCAAGGAGGGTAACCCAACAAGAGAGAGATAGTTCATGGTTTACATTAGGTTTAAAGGGCTAGTTGCACACGAATTCAGGAGGGTCAGTCACTGAAGGAAAGTGAGAGAGGATAGTGTCTGAGAGAGACAGAGAGTAGACCAAACATTTGTAAAACGCAACCAGTCTAGGCAACCCCAGCGAATTCGATGTTACGAGTGAAGTGCAGTGTTGGTGAACCATAAAACCCCAGCTCCGGAAAAAGTGAAATTTTCTTGACGCAAGTGAATGGTGAGAGAATGAAGGACACGGAGAGACAGAAAAAAAGTGTTATGTGAGAGTTTAATTTTGTAAGTGTTGTTATAGCCAATAAGTAAGAAACTAGAATAAGGTTTAGCATGGAAAGGAACAGGATGAGGGCAAGTGTTAAAACCCTCAAACCTTGGTAATTTGTGTATGTATCCGTGGATTTGAGTGATGAGGAATGAGCGGCAACCAAACGAGATTTGGGGTCCGAAATCGATTCTCGATTCAGACCAACCCTTGCTTGGGGAGTGTAACCGAACCATTGAATTCCTTCCCCCCTCTTTTTATTTCAGTAGTTTATAAAGTAGACAGTAAGAATTACTAAGAAACATAGGTTAAGACACAGAACAAGCAGATAGACCGAACTTGCGCGGACAAGGACATCTGTTAGTTCTTGCGTCCAAGCATTTGGTGTTGCTTCGAAAAGGGCAGAAATAATACTTCATGGAACCCCCACTGAGTTTCTTTAGAAATTGAGAAGTTGAATTAGACCGGCAAGCCACTTTGAGAATTCGAGACGTGACAGTCGCAACCCGTCATAAGTCAAAAGTGGGAGTGCCAGGAGATCATTAGCGACCCCTCATAAGTTGCATCTCTGTCAATTTCGCCGTTTGGGATTTTAAGCCGAAACTACTTCTAAAACAATCGGTCATTGGCCGGAAACAATATTAAGCCAACTCCTCTTATTTGAATCCGCCTATCAGGGAATTTAGCAGGAGGAGAGAAGAGGCGGATACCATTCAGTTAGGACCTCTGGCTCGGCAGAGAGTCCAGTTTAAGATTAAGAGTCTGCTACAAAACTTTGAACTTGGCGGAAGTAAAACCCTGCGATTATACTTGCGCGTTAAGCTAAGTAATTTGAGCAAGTGCAACACCGGCTGCTTGGAAACCGAGTCTAGGCCTTATAGTGTAGATTTACACTCCAAGTGACTCTGAGAAAACAATAAAGTGTTCCAGTGGTACAGTGCATTGTGTTTGTTAGAAGTGCTTCACCCTCACTTGTCTGAGCCTGATCCTTAGGCGACCTGAGGAGACACTCATCGCCAGGAGCTAGTCAAACCCATCGCCAGCTTCCACCCACTCACCCCTTCCTTCCTTTATAATGAAATTCCAACCCCCGTAATCGGCAACGGAAGGAGGAAGCGGTGGAGTCGAAGAAGCGGTTGAGCCTGGTCAAGCCGGAACCAGTCACGCCCTAACAACTTCAACGGAGGCAGCAACAGGTAGGGCAGTCAAAGTGACAAGTGGCAACCACCTTGTGGGCAAGAAGCCTTAAAAGGGTGGGCGGTTAAAGTACTTACCTCACTGCCATACACAAAGCACACATACTGCTCAGGTTTTCCTTGAAATTTATAATGTTATCAAAACTGCTCTTCATGCAAATGATTACAGATATGAAAAATGGATACAGTTCCCTTGTCCCCATTTGCAGGATCCTGCTATTTAATGTCTTCGCTCATCTTGATGTTCTCTTCATATGGATTCAAGCACCAAGTATGAGCAATATCTACCAAGTGAACAGTTTCTTCCTTATTTTAATTATGTTCTCATTTTTTGTGCATATGATATGACAGTTGAGAAAATGTGAGAATAGTCAAGCGGAATCCAGTA
The DNA here is from genome assembly GCF_002891405.2 of Cryptotermes secundus. Lineage (NCBI taxonomy): Eukaryota > Metazoa > Arthropoda > Insecta > Blattodea > Kalotermitidae > Cryptotermes > Cryptotermes secundus. The sequence goes on along the minus strand of NW_019723328.1, from coordinate 42,718 downwards.
AAGTGGCCATACAGAGTAAAAAATTTGCAAATGAAATGGAAATAATCATCAGACATGATCATGGAAGTGAATATTTTTTAAGGCCCCTAGATTGTTGTTCTTATTTTATGCACATGTGCGTGCACGAACACACACTTAATAAAATGGGATATATTTGAAAGACACTGCACTGAGAGCTGCTAGTTTCAGCTCTACCTCATCAAGTGTTCACCTGGCACTGTTAAAGGTAAAGCTGCCCCTGTAACAGGCAGTGGAGGGCCATTGTGTTGTGAGAGTTTGAGGCTCCCACGTTTTCTGGACAATTGGCTCACAGATGGAGGTAAGGTTGTCAGCCTTATGAACCAGCTGCTCTTTACATCCCAGGAAGAATCCTGGGATTCATTTCTGTTAGAGGCTGAGTCAACCCCAGGGCCATAGTGTGGCTGGAAGGATTAGGTCAATTGAAAAGTCCAATGACCTCATTGGGATTCGAATCCTTGACCTTCTGGCTTGTAGAAAAGTGCCTCACCTAATTACACTACTGCATATACTTAGCACTTTTAACAGCAGTAAATGAAGAGAATGAAGATTATGAAGATGTCATTGCACAAAATTCATATCGCTTGACAGGATTCTGTAGCAATGCAACCCTTGACAGCTTAACTCATGTGTGTGTCAGATTCCAGAATGCATGGTCATAATGAAGCAATTTAAAGTGATATAGTCTAAGACCAAGGGCTTTCAATTATTGCGGCATTTTAAAATAACGAAAAGATTTTTCATAATGTTGTATTTTAGCGTTCTGTTGCACTGATTCTCATCTATAATATTGTGACATGTTGAGCTATGGATGACGCTCCTCCCCCCGCCGGCCGAAGTGAGCCGAGCGGAGCCGAAGTTAGCCGAGTCCCAGCATCCTGGTAGCTATTCAACGCGAGTCAACAGCGGTGACGTCACCAAGGGGTAACGCGGTCGCTAGGCAGCGCGGGTAAACAATGGTTGCGAGAGACGACGGTAGTAACAGCGGTACACAGCGTTGCTAGCACGACGGCACCAGACATAGTGGTGCCTATTACTTGGCCGTTTTCTGTATTGTCCGATCGAGGCTACACAAGGAGCAGCGAAGGCTATTCACAGTTAGTTCACAAGGTAGCTACCTACGAGTTAGTTCCGAGCAAGCCTACGAGTCAGAGTGTGTTATCAACAGTCCTCAAGGCAGCAGCTTGCGAGCAGAGTTGGAATCTAGCCAGCGGGGTGTTACGAGTGAAAGTGTGTAATTCAGGGAGACTTTCATAGCTCCCATGTTATTAGTACGTGAAGACTCTTCAAGATAGTGTTAAGATATTTTGTTGTAGGGTTTGTAAAGTGTGGAAACCCGTAACATTGTAATAATTAATTATAGCCGTTTCTTGTAGATTGTTGAATAAACCAATTAACGATCTCTACGGCGTATTCTGTAACGAAACACGTTACAATATGTATGTAATGGCCGTCTTGTAGTGCACTCAGTTTCACATGGCACTTCAGTACATGTTTTGGCAACATTGTGTAATCCTCAGGTGCTTTATTTACGCCAAGCTCGCAGCCAAAGAGGAAGGACACATCACAAGACACAGTACACAAAAAATATAAGAAAAACGACTCTCATAGTGGAAGAACCATACAATACGTGAGTTTGAATTAAGACACATAAGATGAATAATCTTAACAATTTTTAGTGTATACAAATTTTATTATAGTTGATGAGGAATGTACATTTTAATAATTTTATGAAAGACACATGATGGCAAGCAATGCAATAGCGTAGCGTAAATAAAGCACCTGAGGATGGCACAATGTTGTCGAAACATGTAGTGAAGTGACATGTGAAACTGAGTGCATTACAAGACGGCCATTACATACATATCATGAAAAAGATTTTTCACTTGCTAAGGTGCAAACAGAAAAGACTTAGCCAAATATGAAATGTTCCGAAAATCTGATTTTTCTTGAAAGTCCGAATTTAGTAACAAATTCAGAGCAATGGCACTTGTGTAATCCGGGCCATTCATTATAAAATAATTATGTTGGACATAATCTTAAGTGTATTAAGTTATATGACACTTTGGAAGCAGGATCCGATTCCACCATTAAGCAAATTACTTGGCCTGTAGACAGCGACTACTTTGGTGGGAAAGCCATTTTGTGAGGGATCGTACTAAATTCTGTCCATGGGTTCTAATAACTCTGGGCAAAGTCAAAGTCATGTTGCAACTGACGGTCAATCAGTCTGTCTGTCTTGGTGTCGGGCCCCAGCTGGGACTCATGACCAGATGGTTTCTTCTTTGTGAAAGTTGCTGTCCTGTCTACTGGGGGCGCCTCTCAGATGAGAGGTCGGTTCTGTCATTTGTCAGTCATAGTCAGTCTATTGTCAGCATTTACATATATTTACAATTTAATAGTAGACTTAATTTCTTCTTCTATGTATTATATATACAAGGCCCCTGTCAGTCCAGGCTCAGTACAGCAGATTATGTCCTATTTCTAGATGTATTCGCTACCACGGCGGTCTATTCACTTGAAGGGTCATATGCCTGACCGCCGCCAAGTTTAAGCCTCTTATACTTTCTGTGGCGGGCTTCGCCTTGTCAGATGTTGCGAACATTCTCATTATCATGATTTTGTATGACTTCTGCTTGTTGCCTGCATAATTTTGTTATAAAGTCATATACGTACGGGATTTTGAATGCCATGTGCAAATCGCGGACCGGTGTGCGCCTTGGAAAATTGCCAATCGTGCGGAGAACCTTGTTTTGCAGGCGCTGCAATTTCACTAGATGAGTGTCTGCCGCAAACTCCCAGGCGGGACTAGCATAAGTCATTACGGATCTAATAAGAGCTTTATGGAGGGTCAGTTTAATGTTAGCGCTCAATCGCTCACTTTTGAATAAGGAATAAACTCTAATGAACGTTCTGAAGGCCTTGGCTTCGATCATTTCTATGTGTAATCTCCAAGTTATTCTCTTATCGAAGATTACACCTAGATATTTAGCACTATACAAATCGAATGTTTCTTCCATTTAGAGTAAGACAAGACTTAGGCGGTCGACGACCACGAGAGAAGTAGACCCCCCGAGTTTTATCTTCATTAATTTTTATATTCCAGCACTCACACCAGGTCTCCATTGAGCTGAGACCGCGCTGGAGTTTTCTAACAATAAAACCCTCTTTACGATCTGTCGCATATAGACAGGTGTCGTCCGCAAAAAGGGCCAAATGAATACCATGAGTTTGGGGGGCATCATTAATAAACATGTTGAAAAGAGTGGGGGAAAAGACCGAACCTTGCGGCACCCCTGCTTGCATTTCTCTTGGCGTTGACATTTCGCCTTCAACAGACCCTGAATTTAGGTTTAGAAAGAAAGGACCCAATAAGCTTGGTCAAAGAGTTAGGGAATTCCAATTTTGATAACTTAAACAGTAAGCCTGAGTGCCACGTGGTATCGAAGGCTTTTTCGAATTTCAAAATTACTTTTTCGAATAGTTTTCCTGTCGTTGACAGGAGGCTGATCGGACGTAAATTTTGAGGAAATTTCGGGTCTTTACCCAGTTTAGGCAAAGTTATTATTTTTGCTTCCTTCCAAGTATTTGGAAAGTGAGAGAGCCGAAAACAGTGATTGAATAAGTGAGTTAGGTGAACCAATGGTCGCCTTGGAAGGTGCCTGAGGCATTCATTTGGGATGCCGTCAATTCCACAGGCCTTTTATAATTCCAAAGATTTTATTAATTTCTGTACGTTACATGGTCTGATCCTTAGAGGGGGGTTTTCATCCACGGCTTCCAGCAGAGCTTGAACTCTAGCCTCCACCCGCTGTTCATGGTTTTCGTCGCACAGGTTATGTGGCATGAACTGAATTTCCAAACAGTAGGCAATTTCGTTGGCTTTTTCAGAAGGATGAAATTTAAGGCCAGAAGAACCATGAATTGCAGTTGCTGCCCTTGGTCCGTCTCTCTTAAGGAGAGATTTCGCAATGGGCCATATACTCGTGAGGTGTGATTTCAGCGTTACCTATTTTAGTTTCCCACCTTTCAAGTGCCTTTTTACGAGTCACTCGCCTGATGGATTTGGTGACCCGATTGATTGCCGTTTTACACGCTGGATCCCTGGTTTCTTGCCACAATTATTGTAGCCTCTGCTTATATTTTATCAAAAGATCTAGACCAGGTAGGTCGTTGTTTATATCCAAAAGTGTTACTTTACTTGTCTACAACCTATATGCCGAAGCAATAGAGGCTGCAAAGTCGCGTGCCGCTTTATCGGCTTCTACCCATGACTTAATTTCTAGTTTAGGTGATATTAATTCAGAAGCGAGGCTTTGAAACCGCTCCCAATCTGTTAATTTCACAATAGGTTGCGAAAGGTTCCTGATCTTAATGTGATCCAGTATGTGGAATACTATTGGTAGGTGATCTGAATCCAAAATATCAGAGACGATGACATCCGACACTCTGATATTTTGGTGAACCACAATGTCCAGCACGTCACCATTTCCCGCAGGGGAATAATGAATGGGACACTGTGGTGTTGAAATTTCGAATTCACTATTCTATATAAATAAAAATGTAAATCTTCGTTTGTTCAAAGTCTTAAATCCCCGAAAGTTCTTCACCGATTGCTTTGAAATTTTGACACAACGTTGCATTCGAATACGCGCGTGTTTTAATATACATATTATATAGATGTCACATGTTCGTAATCCAGGAGTCACTTCTATAATAACGCTAGAACAGACAGTTGCATAGGTAGCGACAATAGCGGTATTGTAGACCCAACAGTTGGCCGTTGCCTAGGAAGTAACAATAGCCATACTGTAATCCCAACAGTGATCGGTTGTGTTGAGAACATCGAATCTCTAAGGTTACGACGAATACACGGAGCGTTCCCACAGAGACAACGCAATAACAATGAGTCGTTGCGTAGGAATCGCGGAATTAACAAAGCAGCGTTTCCCCGGTGATAGACAACAGAAGGCATTGTGTAGCAACCGCCGAGGTATAAAGAGCCCAGCTTCGACAAGGAGCCGAAGGAGGCAGCCCGAAATTAACGCCGAAGAAGTTAGTCTGGTATTGCGAGATGCAGTTGTAAATGACAGTAATACAATTAACGTTGGAAGACTATGCATTTTAACATCTTCATACACAGGCAGTCCACGTCATATGCATGAGTACGCTCGAGATGCAATTGCGTATGTTCGTCACTACGGGCGTCCAGGTCTATTCATTACGTTCTCATGCAATCCAGCTTGGGACGATATACAACAGCTCTTACTTCCTGGGCAATCGCCGGTGGATAGGCATGACATCACAGCACGTGTTTTGAGACAGAAGCTGAAATCGCTGATGGATTTCATGGTAAAACATGAAGTGTTTGGGTCTGTGCGCTGCTGGATGTACTCAGTGGAATGGCAAAAAAGAGGACTGCCACACGCACTTATACTAATCTGGCTCTATAACAAAATCACTTCAAACGAAATCGACGATGTAATATGCGTTGAAATACCCGATGCCAACGTCGATAAGGATTTGCATGAAGGAAATTTCCAATATGAACATGGATTTCACAGCAGAAATCTACAACGAAACGTTGAAAATGATTGAAGATTTGTGCTTAGAAATCGCGAACAAAGTTCTCAATCAATTGGAATGCCATCACCGAATCGCTCTGCCGTTGCTTCGTTCAATTTAGAATTGCGTCGTGGACAAAATTACAACACGGGTGATCTTTTGTCTTATATGCAATCAAATATTCCTAAGCTAACGCTTGAGCAAAAAGGCATTTACGATCAAATAATGCCGACTATCAATAACGGGTTTGCAGAAATCTTCTAAGATGCGGGAGGAGGAACTGGTAAAACGTTCCTAATTATATTGATTCTGGCACCAATTCGATTCCAAAATGACATAGCCTTAGCTCTTGCGTCGTCCGGAATAGCTGCGACATTTATACTGAACCGTGCAACGGTTCTTCTCTGCGAAGTTCTTTGGAGTCCCCCCCCCCAAACGCCGGGATGCGAGCCGTTTTCCCTCTTTCCATTCATAGTCTTAGCTGACGTCAGGTCAGCTGACCTAGTTCCCCCTCCCTCCTGGACGCATACGAGGTTTCTTGCTTACGCAGAATGTATGCGTCGGTCTCTTTTCCCCGTAACCTTCGGACAGGTAACATCGCCAGTTCTAAATTCGCTGTTCAGGTTGATTGAGTTGTGAAATTCTGTTTCGGCCCCGGGCGTATTCCGAAGGGGGAAGAGTGCCCTCGCGACCTGATGAAGGTTGTATCGAGTCGCGAGGTTAAGCTTTGTACATTGAATGGTTTTGTTTGTTGGCTTGAATAGCCGGTCGCCTTTCAGGCGCGTGAGTATGAATATATAATTGTGTTCCCAGTAAAGTCAAATGGTTGCCATGAGGCGTGCTTGTATTTGTGTCTGTGCGTTTAGCACAGAGTAATTCTGTATTAATTAAGAGAGAGAGAGTTTTGACCAGCTACTGCCCATCAGGCAGAGTCACCTGTAAAGTCAAATGAATGCCATGAGGCGTGCTTGTATTTGTGTCTGTGCGCTTGGCACAGAGTAATTCTGTATTAATTGTGAGTCTGTTTTGACCAGCTACTGCCCCTCAGGCAGAGTCACCTGTATCCCTTGTTATCAATATACACATTTATTTATATGTTAGAAATGCCTGCAGTATTTGTGTATATTTGGGTTGTGTAGTTTCCCTGCTAGTTCAGGCTAGCAGATCCGTCCAGCTTGGCCCATTGTGCCGACACTGGTTTTCCTCTCCCGAGATCCCCTGCTCGACCTTGGGGAGGCATAGCGCACCACGTGCAAGCAAGTCGTCTTATGAGCCTGTCCCTTGCCCACAGTGAACACGAGTCCATGGGTTTAACTGGGTAGGGGAACTGGGTTCCCGACCCGCATGGTCAAGGGACATACGGCTCACTACCGGGTGGAAGAACTGCTCATTCCGCTTTGAAATTGCCATTGAACATGCAATTCATTGAGACTCCCACGTGTAACAATTCCAAAGCATTAGGCATTCGAAAGGTATTGCAAAAATGCAAACTTATTGTTTGGGATGAATGCACAATGGCGCACAGAAAATCGCTTGAGGCTCTTCATCGATCATTGCAAGATTTGCGTGGAAACATCAGACCATTTTAGAACGCATTAATATTGCTTACAGGAGATTTTAAGGTAAACATTACCTGTAATTCCTCGATCGACACCAGCGGACGAAATAAATGCTTGCCTGAAATACTCTACTTTGTGGCGACACGTAAAGACGTTAAAATTAACTGCAAATATGCGTGTCCAGCTGCAAAACTATTGATCAGCTGAGATATTCTCACAACGGAAAGTGCCGGTTTATCTGATCTCAGGACGAATTTCATTGCCCCATAATTACTGCAATTTAGTGACGTCAAAAGAAGAATTGTTTGAAAAAGTATTTTCCAATATTCAAACCAATTATAAGAATCATGATTGGCTGAGTGAACGAGCTATTCTTGCGGCCAAGAACAAAGACGTCTACGAACTTAACAATATCATTCAGTCTAACATTCAATGCGAGGTAGTCACATACAAGTCCGCCGACACGGTTGTGGAAGAAGCAGATGAAGCGGTTAATTATCCAACAGAATTTCTGAATCCACTCGATCTGCCAGGGATGCCACCGCACGTACTGCAATTGAAAATAGGCGTGCCAATTAACATGTTGCGAAATATCAACCAGACAAAGCTTTGCAACGACACGCGGCTTGCAGTAAAAATTTATTGAGCAACGTCGTAGAAGCAACACTCTTGACAGGACTTTCGAAGGTGAAGACGTCCTCATTCCTCGCATACCTATGATTCCAACGGATGTGTCATTTCAATTTAAGAGATTGCAATTCCCAATTCGATTGGCGTTTGCAATCACCATCAACAAAGCTCAGGGCCAATCTTTAGAATTGTGCGGTTTAGATCTAGACGGGTTGCTTCTCACACGGACAATTATATGTTGCGTGTTCTAGAGTCAGCAAACCAGACAATCTCTATATCTGCACAGACAATAGAACAACAAAAAATATTGTATGCCCAGAAGCATTGTGAAATTAAACATATCAGAAACGTGCGCTTTCCCTTTTCTTTCTTCTCTATTTAAACAGACTGAGCCACAGCTAGTACAGCTAGTATCAATAAATCCATTAGTTTCAAACCTGATGGGTTTGAAACTCTTCGATTCCAAAATGCGTGCTTAGCATTCACATCGCCTGCCAAAATATACTTATGTCCAAAGCTTAGGAGCTCAGTGATGTCAGCATCACTCCAGGCTCTGCCTGGAGATTTATAAACAGCTGCAAGCAGTATTTCACTTTTACCAATTGGTATGCAGACTCCTGCCGCTTCTACTGAAACAAGGAGTGGTAGGTCTACATGGTTATGGGGAATGCCTTCTCTTACTGCAACGGCAGTTCCGACTTTCTGCCCGAGTAGCGGTCGATTCTATAAAAGTGATAATTTGAAATAAAGAACCTCTCATGAGGTTTCAAATGTGTCTCTGAAAACAGGGCCACATCTACCTGTAGGTCTTGCAGCTGTTTACTGAGCTCATAGCGCTGCCTCCCAATGCCATTCGCATTAAAAACTATGACTTTGAGGGACCTATGAACTCTAGTGGCCATTTTGTTTCATGAGGCTTAGAACAATTTTAGTAATGGCCATTATTATGTCCTCCTCGGACACTGCACCACTGACATCTGTCATAATGTCCTGTACTACAGTCACTACTCTCAACATATTGTCTAGAGATTGACTGTGTACGTTAGGAGCCTGAGCTGACTGACCTGTGTGTTGTTCCTGTACAGGGACCGGGACACTCGGTTTCGTGGCTGCTGGTGGAACTGCCACTGGTGTTTGGTGAGTCTGAGACCGCTGCTCCTGTGATGCGTTGCCTCGGAGAGCCGCCGCGAAGGAGACTCCAGGGGTGACGATATTTGATGAGAACACCCTTCCTGTTGTGATTTTGGGTACTCTCTGCAGTTTCTTCTTCTCCAGTTCCTCCTTCGCGTGACTGCAGCCGCGGTAGTTGGCGGAATGCGGTTTCTCTCCATCCTTCAATTCACAGTTACAGCACTCTAGAGTGGAGGCAGCATTCTGTTCCTCGGGGCACTCTCTGTACAGGTAGCCACCCCACACCACATGGAACGGGGAGGTTGCTTACAATTAGCCCAGACGTGACCAAATTGTTGGCGGTTGTGACACTGCGTAAGGCCACTCTGTGCTCTATATGCCTCAACCCGGATGGAAATGTGGCAAAGGCTTTGTAGTTTGAAGATTTCTTGCGACTTTGCCGTAATTGGTAAGGTGATAAGGAAGATGGGAAGGCTTCTGTTTATCCTTACTTCTGAAGGCGACTCTCGGGTGGTTGTCATCAGTTTGACGCTAACGACATCAAATCCCACGGTCATCAATCCATCAGAGATATCCTCCGCCGGGGTATTGTGACGGAGGTGACGGATTACAGCCTCAATGATTTTTTCTGACTTAGGAAAGGAGGTATAATAGGAAAGTTTATTTTGGTATAGATGGATCTTGACGGCTTCGAATGCCGCCATGCTTTAGTGATGACTCTGGTCCCGTTTTTGGTATTACGGAACTCAAAGTCACTTTTGACCACATTTTTAGTTGTTTTTGCAAGTGAATGAGGTTCACTGTGGACGTTAGAATTGTTGGGTGGGGTGCCTGCTTTACCTGATGTTTCCACCCTCAGCGTAGTGACTCCGTCACCAACAGTGTCGGTGTCCATTGATGTCATCCTAAGAGGAGCAAAGTAGTTACGGGTAGGCACCTCTTTCGTCTGGGTGTTTCCTGCGGCAGCCGCTGCCTTCTTTGAATTCTTCTTCTTGGGAGGTCTTCGTCGGAGTTTTCGTTGTCTCCGAGGTTCTGACCTTCACTAGGGACTTCAGATCGTTCTGTGTAACTGATTAGGTCACATACAGAGTACTGAACAAAATCTTGCCCTTGAGAGCCTTGCGATTGCTCTCTCTGTTTTCTTCTGCGGCATTTACTACTGCCGCCCACTCGAAACTTTCCCCAATTGTGGCGGGTGTGAAGCTTGCCACATTGTCAATGTCACAAATGATTTTAAACAGTCTCCTGTAATGTTCATCTGCTTCAGGTTATTGTTTTATATTTTCCTTGTATTCTGCTTGTAGTGAGGTTCTTCTTTCTGCCCAGAATGCATGGTAGCCTGGCATCGAGGCACCCGCCATGTCTGGCACGGTACGGCACGAAGCACAAGCCTCAAGCAAAATCTAAGAATTTTTACAAAGAAGGACTGCAAAATTTGAGAGCTTATCCGTAAGAGCACGCACAACTACCATCAAATATCTCCTTTTCACTGATCGAACACCACCAATAGTCGAACAGACAGTCAGTCGATGAACCTCCGAATGTAAATTCCACCACTTCCCAACCGCACACTACAGCACATCCGATGCTCCTGAATTACCTGTGTCAAACAGACAATCGCTTATCTTTCAAAATCGACTGGGGCAACAGAACTTACACTCCTCAAACTCCATTAATCTCTTCCCGATCAGTCAACCAACTTCAATCTAATTGCATCAGTCACTCCAATCAGTCTCAACCCTGGGCAACCAAGCTGTCACGGAATATATACCCCTACTAGCTTTACGTATGGAGCGTTCAGAAAATTATACGTAGGTTATTTTGAATTGTTTCATTTTTGGTCCGTTACACTATCAGTCACAGAGTTAGTAGAGAGTCCGTCGAGTGTAACAATTTGTAGGTCACTTTTTTAATATCACTTCTGCTTTACATGTTTAGGTTTGATACAACCATCATCAGAGGCACTTGCTCTAATTATGGAAACACTGTCGTTTATGATGTTCACAGTTATGTTTGTCGTGTAGACGCTGCTACAATATGCTGACGTGTAAAAGCACAAAACTTACTAAGATAGTTCAGTACACTATCAAGATCTCACTTTTCAGCCGAAACTGTTTTAAGTTAAAACGCTAAATGTTAAAATATTTAATCTAAAATGCTGAACTCCTCCTTGTTAGTTCATCCCGAAGATGGGAGACGTCAGCTTGAAGTTGTATGGCTTATAGTTCGATGTTTCTTATGTGCTGTGTGTTGTACACAACACACAGCACATAGCGAAAATAACGGTACCGCTCGGAACAAAGGCATTGAGGGGGGGATTTATAACCTTTTCGCCTTTACTTGACTTGCCTGGTTAGATCTGAGTGAAACATGGGTCGAGTAAGAGCAGGTTATACGTCTAAATTTAAACTTCAAGTGGTGCGTTACGCACAAGAACACGGAAATCGAGCAGCAGGGAGAAAATTCGACGTTGACGGAAAAAATGTGCGAAGATGGATACTAACGAAAGATGCCCTTGAAAAAAGTCACAAAATCGACAATCTTTCCGCGGAAAGAAAGCTAAATTTCCAGAACTTGAAAATAAACTTTTGCGATACGTGCGTAATACACGGGCGGATGGATTTTCAGTGTCTGTGGAAATGATTCAATTTGAAGGCCTCAAAATAGCGGACAGAATGAAAATTCCTCGTAATGAATTTAAGGGAAGTTATGGATGGGCAAGGCGCTTTATGGCCCGACATGATCTTGTAATTCGGCGACGGACGTCAATAGCGCAGCGCCTTCCCGACACATACCAGGAGAAACTGCTTGCATTTCAAAAACATGTCCTGAAATTAAGAAAGACGCACAACTACACCATGGGAGCTATTGGAAATGTTGATGAAACTCCTGTGTTCTTTGAAATGCCGGGTGAAAGTACAGTGAACAAAGCAGGCGAAAAAACAGTGCATGTGCGGACTGCAGGAGCAGAAAAGCAGCGGTGTACCGTAATGCTTGGTATCACTGCTGATGGAAACAAACTACCACCATTTGTAATCTTCAAACGCAAAACATTGCCGAAAGAAAAGCTTCCACCGGGAATTTTGGTGAGAGTTCAAGAAAAAGGATGGATGACAGAAGAGCTCTATCTGGATTGGTTGAAATCAGTGTGGTTTCGGCGCCCAGGCGCACTTTTACGTCAGCGGTCAATGTTAGTGGTTGACAGTTTTCGAAGCCATTTAACTGAAAATGTGAAAGTGAAGATGAGGCAGGAGAAAAGTGATATGGTTGTGATACCAGGGGGGATGACTGGCATGTTACAACCACTTGACGTGTCAATAAACCGTCCTTTCAAGTCTCATTTGCGGCGCTTTTACCGGGACTGGAGATGCGGTTCCACGGAGATGACGCCGACTGGACGATTGAAGAAACCTTCATTAAGTCAAATGTGTGAGTGGATTGTGGCTGCATGGAACACCATACCAGAAGAAATGGTTTCCAAAAGTTTTAAAGTCACATCCATTTCCAACGCAATGGACGGGACTGAAGATGACGCTGTATGGCTGACATCACCTGACAGCGAAACTTCGAGCGAGAGCGACATCGACAGTAACGAGTCAAGTGATGAACAGTAATATGGTTCAATTACCGTGGACCAACTTCAGAAAGTGTCGCATAATTTATTCATGTGATGCGAAGCATGTTTGCAAGCAGAAGGGGGTCACTTTCAGCACCTGTTATAAAGCACGGTAAGTTTGTGTTATCTTTTTACAGTATTCTTATAAATGTGTGCATGTACAGAAACTGATGTAAGGGTATCAGTTACACGACTGCACTCTCGCTAGCGGGGAGGGGCACAGTAGTCGCGGAGAAACGTTCCATTCGCTCTACGCTGCTGCCCCGGTTTCCTCGATCTTTGAACATCCTGTATTACTAATTATGAATATATTTTTTAAAAATGAAGTGTGATTTCGAATATTTCGAATATAAGCCGCACCCCAGTTTTCCTCTTGAATTTTTGGCAAAAAATGTGCGGCCTATACATGGGTAAATACGTAAACACTTCCTCGGCCTTTGCTTCATTGGCTAGTTGCGCGCAGTTCACAGGGCTTGTCAGGAGGGCGCAGGTGCGAAATGCGGTAAGGGGAAAATTCCCATCAACAAAAATCCACATTATCACCCTATGCTACCCTATATCATTTGTAGACAATCAATATACAACTATATACATCATAGATAGCCGACTGGTGTCGGATTACATATTACACCTTTTTAGGCGAATCTTTGGACCTCATCTTTGCCTTCCTTTCACCCAGTTGCGGGTCGTTAGTCTCCTCTTTTCCCTATTATACTCATCCATGTATCTCCACTACACCTCTCTCATCCCCTGTATATATACATATATATCTTTACACATCCCTGCAGCGATCTTCCCTGCATCTAGGAACACCCTCTGCAGTTTCTATATTACACCTGTCTACCTCTGCATCCCTCCGATGAGTCACTCTTACGCCCTGTACACTTGTCTTAACTTTCCTAACTCATGTGCCATTGGAGGAGTTACACTTTAATAATATCACAATTAAATAAAATGGCGATAAGAGTAGTTCCACTTCCTTTGCGTTGAGGCTGCAGACGGACGGCGTTGCCCGGCATCCAGCCGATGCTTCTTCCTGCCTAGTCTTCGACTATAACTGCCCAAATTTACTGTTTGAATAGTCGCGTTACTAGTTTACTCCCCAGGATATACCTTTATTTTTGCTAACTCATTACTTTCCCGGAGGGTGCAAGTCCGCCTACAATGACGTTTTGTTCCAAGGTGGCTGGCTCTCGTTGGCTGGGATCCTTAGGGGTGAAGACGCCCCCTTACGTCTAGCCCATTTGGCTAAGCACTTTTACCTCCAAACGTTCCCCCATCACTCAAGTGTAGATTTTGTAGAGCTAGCATTTCGATATACCTTCAAAGTCATTATGCTGACAGGACATCCCCTCGTCACGGGCCAACATCCGTCTAACTCCATACTTAGAAATTCTTTGAAGATTCTTAACCCGTCTCTACATTCTCTCATACGTCTTGCTGGTAATTCCCAAAATATTTATTCTATTCTAGCCAACATTTTCCCCTAAAATAAAAATAATTAAATATTTTTTTAACATGTTAACGGGAGTCGGCCTTCAGGGCACAACACCAACTTCAGCGGAAAGAGGGTGCCGCGTGGTCAGTGCAGAGGAACCCCACGACAGTTAATCTCGATTTTCTAGACCGCAACCGCTATTTCCTTCAAATAGCTCCTCAGTTAACCTCACGAGGTATAGTGGACCCTCTACTTCTCAGAAAATCTGGTATCGCCGAGAATTGAAACCGGGACCTCTGGATCTACAGCCAGAACTCAGACCACTAAATCACGGAGGTCGTCTATTATATTATATTATATCATATCAAAATATATTATATTATTAATATTATATTTCACTATATTATATAGTGCGACATGTTGACCCCTACCTCCCCAGGTGCACGTAGCTGTAACGTAGCGCTTGCGTAATAGGCGAGTAATCACCCCGCGTCATGGTAGCTATGCAACGCGCGGTGACGTCACGAGCGGAGCCGAAGAAAGCCGAGCGGAGCCGAAGATAGCCGAGCCCCGTAACCTGGTAACTATTCAGTGCGAGTCAACGGCGGTGACGTAACCGGATGACGTGGCACTCATTACGCAACAAGCGAGCACTGCGGCTATATAAGCGGACTCTACAGCAGCTACGAGATAGTTGAAACATAGCAGCCTGCGAGTGTGCGATAACTAAGAAGTCAGCGAGCGGAAGACTTATTGTGTGCTTTCCAGACATAGTGATTGCTGTAGTACATTTATACTCGGAGTGTGTATTTCAGGGAGACTTGTATAGCTCCCACGTTATTAGTACGTGAAGATAAGTGAAGACTGTGTTAAGAGATTTTGTTGTAGGGTTTGTAAACTGTGGAAACCCGTAA
>NW_019723328.1:2876-23240 GCF_002891405.2 Cryptotermes secundus | reverse complement strand
AGTGCGACATGTTGACCCCTACCTCCCCAGGTGCACGTAGCTGTAACGTAGCGCTTGCGTAATAGGCGAGTAATCACCCCGCGTCATGGTAGCTATGCAACGCGCGGTGACGTCACGAGCGGAGCCGAAGAAAGCCGAGCGGAGCCGAAGATAGCCGAGCCCCGTAACCTGGTAACTATTCAGTGCGAGTCAACGGCGGTGACGTAACCGGATGACGTGGCACTCATTACGCAACAAGCGAGCACTGCGGCTATATAAGCGGACTCTACAGCAGCTACGAGATAGTTGAAACATAGCAGCCTGCGAGTGTGCGATAACTAAGAAGTCAGCGAGCGGAAGACTTATTGTGTGCTTTCCAGACATAGTGATTGCTGTAGTACATTTATACTCGGAGTGTGTATTTCAGGGAGACTTGTATAGCTCCCACGTTATTAGTACGTGAAGATAAGTGAAGACTGTGTTAAGAGATTTTGTTGTAGGGTTTGTAAACTGTGGAAACCCGTAACGTTGTGATAATTAAGTGTAGCCGATAGTTGTAGATTGTTCAATAAACCAGTTAACGAACTCTACGGCGTCTTCAGTAACGTAAACACGTTTTATTTTATGTTTTATTGTTACACTTTAGGTAATTAAATATAATATTATTTTTCATCATAATGTATTACACTAAATTACACTATATATTTTATTATCAAATATATTATTGTTGATGAAATATTATATTATAATTTACTATATTATAAGGTAGGTTAGGTTAGGGTGGGTTGCGTTATGGTGGGTTGGCTTGGTTCTTGTAAGTTTGTGCAAGAATTTTCAAGGTTCTTAACAATTTTCGTGTTTTCATAAAACGATGAAAAATCTTTAAAATTTTGGAGTATTTATCAACTTTTCGGCATATTATTCACAATTCTCGAAAATTTCTTCGGATCTATCAAAACAAAACATTTCAAGAGTTTGAAATATTTTCAAAATATTGGACTTTTCAAAAATTGTCGAAAATCTTTAAATTTACTTGCTTCTTTGAATCCACATGCTTATTAATCAACTAGCTGTGCCCGGCCATGCCTTGCTGTGGCTCAGTCTACCCGTTCTTCCCCAGTTTGATTTGAAATTACTCGACGCATTGCTTCCGCTCCTCGAGTACGACGACCTAAGTTTGATCTTCTGCGAGGCGTTATTTGGATGAACTAAAGCAGATCGATTGCACTGATGAAGCACTAAAGAAAACGAAATGAAACACAAAGAAAAATAAACTATACTCCAGACTCACTTCCTCGGCCGTTATTCCAGACTCATGATACTCGAGTCACTCGTGATACTGAACAGTCGCCGGAGCTACACTCTCTTATACACATAGCTAGCTGTCGGAAGGGATAGGGAATACCTAATCGAAGAGTTAGTTTCATCTGTTGCTCAGGAAATGCTAGCAGAGAACACCTTGTAGAAGTGTTTCGTTTTATCCGTCGTTACTCAACGGAACCTCAATTCCTATGCAATGGCCCACTGTTATTGCGTTTCCATGGAAGCATACTTTCCGGTTTCATCCGTTGTTACGCAACGAAACCTATGCAACGGTCTGTTCTAGCGTTACTATGGAAACGACTCCTGGATTCCGAACATGTG
Source organism: Cryptotermes secundus (assembly GCF_002891405.2). Classification (NCBI taxonomy): domain Eukaryota; kingdom Metazoa; phylum Arthropoda; class Insecta; order Blattodea; family Kalotermitidae; genus Cryptotermes; species Cryptotermes secundus. The sequence continues at coordinate 21,617 of NW_019723328.1, read as the reverse complement.
ACATGTTTTTACCTATCATAGGCGTGACATCTACATAACAGGTATATAAAAACACGCCAGTATTCGAATGCAACGTTCTATCAAAATTTCGAAGCAATCGGTGAAGAATTTTCGGAGATCTTCGACCAGAGACAAACAAACAGTTACGTTTTTATTTATATAGAAGATATTATCTGAGAACTTCCCACATTTCTCAGTTGTAACCGTTCCACTGCTACGCAACTTATTTATGTAATCAACTTTATTAATTTGAAAGCTTAAGTGTTCAAAATGAAATGCAGTTAGCAAGGGTAGTGAGACATAGGTCAGTTTTTGTATTTAAGAGAAAGCGATTTCTCAAGCTTGCAACAAGAGACAGGAAGACACCCTTCAAGGTTTATTAGTGAAAGCTGCGTTAAAGAATGAGGTAAAGAAGTCTTTTGTAAATTCTATACATGGCAGTTTGTACATGCCATAACTTAAAAAAGAGTGAAGTTTTTAGGGCCCAAGCGACGCGTAAGCATTTGTCACTTTCTGACAGAAATACGTTGGAGTCAAAAATCCTTAAACGCTTGTAAGCTTTAAGCGGAGTGGAGGAATATCTAATTAAGATACTCCTATTTTTCAAAATTAGCCAATCACTAAAATTTAAGGGTGTGACAGGGCAGTGACGCTGGTGAAAGTTGGAATTGAAGGTTTGAGGAAGCGTCATGTTTTAGCGTCAGTCGGAAAGGGGGACTCGTGTGAAATAGACGTAAATTCTGAAACCGGGAGGCGAGAGAAACAGACGTAAACTCTGCAACTAGGGGTAGTGAGAAACAGACGTAAATTCTGCAAACGGGAGTAGGAGGAATCAGACGTAAATTCTGCAAACGAGGGTTGTTAGAATAAAACGTAAATTCGGAAACCGGGAGGTGATAGAAACAGATGTAAATTCAGAAGCAGTTAAACATAAAGGTTGCGGACATTGAAACTGTATCAAAAGTGATTAACAAGTGTTCAATATAATTCGTCCAAACTTGAGATGTGCTTGTGATTTGTGGTGTTAATTTATTCCTTTCGGAGTTGTGGCCCGTTCAAGGCTCTGAGATAAGAAATACTCAGCTCTACCAAATTAGCAAAACCCCCTCCTTTAAAAATAACCCTGAGATATTTAACAACAAGCAAGAAGAACCTACGAGAGGCGCACCAGTGTGGAGAAGAAGAAGAAGAAGAAGAAGAAGAAGAAGAAGGAGGAGCGAAGAGTTAGCAGGAAGGGGGGTAAGACAGTGTTAACAATTTTCAAGAATATTAAAAATTTTAAAAAATTTACGGAGTATAAAAATGTCTAAATTTTTAAATTTATGTTTTTTCTCGGTGTTTCGGCCTTATTACTCAAAATTATCGAAGAATATTTCAGATTTTCCAGTTTGAATAATATTTAAGAATTTCCAATATATCATATAATATGTAATATATAGATATATATAATATATTATGTAAAATGATATAATAATATTAATTATGTTTTACTCCCTTCTAGAAAATATCTAAAAGTAATACAGAAGTAATTTATCTAGACGCGATTTCCACTTCATTTTATTACAGCCATCGTTGCAAAAGAAATTAAAATATATTATTAATGGAAATTTTCCTTCGAATAGGCCTCGCCTGGGTGCTATAATTACTAAATATTATTAAAAGAAAAAATAGATAATCAATTTTCAAACGTATATATAAACCTCTCTTTGACTTGTTTTCTTTGGTCTGATATTTTTTAAAATCTTTCATCGAACAATGGCTTATGCTTCTTCAGTTCATAATAACCTGGACTCTCTTTGGCAGAAATGTTGATCTTCTCTCTAATACTTTCCCAAGCTTTATTAATATCCACCTCAGAGCCTAAGTTTTCCAAAGCCACGAACCTATTTAAGATTTCAACAAGATACTGCTCTTTACCCTCTACCTCGTTTCAATTCTTGAGGTCGAAACTCTTCATATGAATCCTGTGCTCTATATGTTTGCTCACTGCCAGTCTTTCCCTAAACTTTGCCACCACCAGGTAGTGGTCAGTATCACAATCTGCTGCCCTGAATGATTGGACATCAGGTATAATTGAGTGCCGTCTCCTATCTATCAAAATATGTTCGAATTGTTTGTGTCTTCCCACCAGGAGATATCCAATTACATTTTATTAAAAATAAAAATAATAGAGTTAATATGTTCAAATTAACAAGGGAATGTTCCGATCCGACATGTCTAAACCTGCCCTGATTTTTTTTCACTGCAAGAGTACACATAACAAAATCCACTGTCAAAATTTTAGCAGCTAATACGCACTGCAAGTATTTTTTAAAAATTGCCGAAGTTACTCATTTTTTGTGTACGCGGAACCGTTTGTACCAGAGGTTTGTACAACCCCAGCTGTGGCTTGACCCTGGGTAACAAGGACAAACGATCGTGCTTCACTCTACTCGAGAATTGGTTTGTTATAATGGACATAATGCACATACATACATACATCGTTTGTAATACTTCTTTACCCACAATGAAGCAGTTCGTTGTTCATTGTTTATATTCGTCACAAAAATGTGAATTGTCTATGGCGCGATGAAAACAGACATTTTCTTTACACCTAGCACACCTAACGAATGAAAAGTTAATGCATTTAGGTACTTCGCAGTGAGTAACAGATTTTTGTAGACAAAATTGGGATGGAGTAAGAAATGGTCCTGGCCGTTGTTCTACATATCGTGTTGCGTACGACGCATACTTTATCAAGTTCGTAAAACGTGGCGATGAAAACTGGTAATGTACAAATGGCTGAAGTTTAAGAACACTGTTCCGTTGAAAGACCTGAAATGACACAGAGCTATCAGAAAGTATACTGTCCGACAGTTTTCTGAAAAATGCTTTCCACTGTCGAAAAAATTCTTTATCAAGTGGTTGAATCACATTAGTTGTTCCTGGGGGAATTCTCATTATATTGTCGCGTATCGCGGGTATGACGCGACAAATAACTTCTCGATGTATTTGGTATAGCGAATTTTATTTCACATCCGCTCTCACAATCACCCAAATTACAGATTTACGATTACTGCTATCTGCAGTATCACAAATAGTACACTCCAAATGCCACAATACAACTGACTGGTTGCTGGCTCTACGTCTCGACTCGGCGGCTGTCACAGTACAACTCACTAGTACAACTTACTAGTACAACTCACTAGTACAACTCACTAGTACAACTGGACTGCAGCCGCCGTGCAGCTCACTTATATAGCTGCAGTGCTTGCTTGTTGCGTAATAAGTGCCACGTCATCCGGTTACGTCACCGCTGTTGACTCGCATTGAATAGTTACCAGGTTACGGGGGCTCGGCTATCTTCGGCTCCGCTCGGCTCTCTTCGGCTCCGCTCGTGACGTCACCGCGCGTTGCATAGCTACCATGACGCGGGGTGATTACTCGCCTATTACGCAAGCGCTACGTACCGCTGGGGAGGTAGGAGTGATCCATAGCTCAACATGTCACAATATCAACAGTCTTTTGGTCGTCCTCCTGAAAGACAGAGTTGTCATTATGTCCAGTCCAAGAGTCCAACAAAGCAATAAATTATATTCTGCAACGGGTAAGAAGACGGTTCGAATGAAATATTGAAAATTACTCTTTCCAATTTTGCCAGATTTTCATACGGCAATTGTAAGTTTTTTTTTCAAGTAAACAGCCCCTTTTTAATTTGTGGTCCCAATTTGCCTTGAGGTCCCTGAAGGCAAATATAAAGATGAGGCAATAGTAATCCACTCATACTTATCACTGCCATTACAAAATAGGAATGTGTCATAGCATTTATTGATTGCGCTACTGACTCCGTCTGTTTCTCACCGCGAAATGATAACGTGCGTTTGGCACGCAGTTCTTTCTCGGAACCTGACTGATCAGCATTATACACAGCACTTGCAGGGATAACAGCAAGCTTCGTCTTCACGTCAGCTACGAATTTCTCTATAGCATTCGTGATTAATGGTATCTCCTCTACACGTTTCCTTGAAATAAATTTTGTAATCTTCCTACTCCCAATTCTGTATGATTTCTTAGATCTACTTAACCAGGTCGAAGAAGCCTGGAAATCACTAATGGTCATCTCATTCGCGATTCGAAGGGCCCAGTCTCGTAGATCTCCATCGGTAACGGTACACTGTCTCTCACGTGCTGTTCTAAACCTCTCGAATAGTCGTTCTTTCAAACTTTTCCGAGTTTTATTTTGATGCATGTTTCTTTTTTGCTGTCATTCTTTCTTCCATTTGTACAATTCACGTTCCGATTTTACAAAACGGGATCGGTTTTGCACACTGCTTAACTTCAAGCGTTTTTTCCTTTTAACCAAATTTTCACAGCCTTTTCCATGTCACTGAAAGCTATTTCAGTCTTTTGTTTCTTTGGACTAGGAAGGTATTCTTGTTGCGTACTCTTATCAGCACAACTTTCTTCACTCGAATCACAACTTCCTGAACCGTCAGAGTTATTTTCTATTTCTTCTAATATTTCCGCAGTTTCTATCGTGTAATGTGGTAACGCTAGTTTGTTAAATGACGTCACCACATATTGAATTTTATGAGATTTGATAGTATTTCATTGCATTAATAGTGCATGGAACATTGTAAGGTACTTTGCAACGATAGCATAAAAAGATGCTTAATTAACCATACTATAAACAAATGTGTTGCAACTTTTTAAATTAAGTCATATTATTTGCACACGGCACTGAGAGTGACGTTATGATTCTAGGAATTAGCTCATGCATCTGGGGACCAAGCTCGCCATATAAGGAAATAGACGCCTTAAATTCACATGATTTTGCCACGCCCGAAAATTATTGTATATAAGGGCTGGCACGATGATATGATATGATATGATATGATATAGGAATAATCAATATAATAGTATTACGTCGGAGAGCGTACCGCTCTCGAGAGTCAGGGGTTTGATTCCTGTTTTGTAATTTGTCTTCATGTCTTGATCAAGTAAAGTGTTTGATTTCACCTCACAAGTTCGTGTCCTCTACTTGATTTCACGCATCCATGTCATAAAGGGGCCTTGCTTACCTACACGCCCAAGAGTTCAAGAACATCACACCTGATCAGTGTAACCTACCTGTTGAACCAGTGCATCAACATCGCACCTGCATTGGAGCATTATCATCAATTGGTGGCAGCAACACGTTACCCTCTACGTTTCAAGACGTAGTGACACATTCCTTAACATCCTGAATGCGCGTGTGAATCGCCATCCTCACACACGCGAACGTAAACATCGACGAGCATACATTACAATTGAAATGTTGACATCATATCATTGAACGACCAAGAAATTAACCAGCAAATCACACATATGTACGTCTTCAGGAGAATTCGATGATTTCGGTTTCATATCACGTTCGTCATACTTCATCATTGCAAGATTGAGAATGTTAATAGGATTCCACATTATTGTAGAGGGCAGAACCCTAGAACCTGTGCAAAGATGCAAATACCATTACTAGGTATATATATGAAGAAAATACAGTGCTTATTGACACGGTTGTATAAACACTGTTAACACGTACCTCAAAATAAAATGGTAACTACGGTTGGATCTGGATTATAAATCACTTGCAAATACAGTCAGTGTCGTGACCCAAGATGTTGGCTGGCCGACTGAATTATGTTGGCCGAGCGGTAGCGTAATAATTCAGTGATGGTGATGGTCAGTTGGCTGCTTGAGCGTGTAAATCCAACCACAAAGAGCAATTACTCACTACAGAGTATAGAGGATTTATTGATTCTCTGTGTATATTACATACAAGCGCTGGTGGACGTAAACCTGGCCAGCCTTCCCATAGCACCAACCAAGACAAAATGCACCCTTCGACTTCCCTCTTCTTCTTAAAACCTAAATCTAAAACTAAACTTGCAGCCCAATGTCTCGAGACATGAACCCTCACGCAGATCAGATTACACCAGCTGTTGTTGAAGGATAGGTCCCAGACGAAAACACTCCAGGACTCCACTAATTTATGGAATGGCAGGGGTAGATATAACATTTTTTCTTTGATGAAGCAGGTCAACCTCTTGACGTGCTGTAAATTTAGTAGAGGGCATGACCCCAGACATCAGACTCAAGTTCCTAAAACTAAAAGGGGTTGCGAACCTCGCAACATCAGAGTAACTATCAAAGAAAAACTAACGTGTACTTGTCAGATTACGATGCATTGTGCCGTGTTATCTCTCTACCGATGTACCGGAAGCTAAGGCTGCGTGTCAGCCGTGTTGCGTGTTGCATACTGCTCTGTTCTGCTAGATGGTGGACATTTCTCCAAGGGTCTGGCAGGTAATAATATTGGCCATGTTCAGAAATTTTTAAAAAATACTTGCAGCGCGTATTAGCAGCTAAAATTTTGACAGCGGATTTTGTTGTGTGTACTCTTGCAGTGAAAAAAAGAAAAAATCGGGGTAGGTTTCGACATGTCGGATCGGATCATTCCCTTGTAAGTATAGATTTCGCTTGACATATGACAGCAAAAATTAGTGAAAATAAACAGAAAAATCATTTAAGAGTAGCTAGAACGCGCGTCGCCTAGAATAAAAATGCCTTCAAAACAATAAAACATAAAGATTATACTGAAATAATTTATCTAAACTAAGTCCAGGTTCCTTCTCAACTGAATTAGAGCCGTCGTCAAAGAAAAATATTAATATTGGAAATATTTTCTCGAACACGCCTTGTCTGGGCGATAAACTTACTAAAAAGTAAATCAAAATAAAATTACAACAGCAATAAATTTTCAAAAATGCATATAGATCTCGCCTCGACTGTGTCACAGCCATAATTAGAAAAAAAAAATGAAAAAATATATACACTGAGGCTTGAATACGCGACGCCTATATTATAGCCCCACACAAAAAATTGTAAGCATAATACAGAAATAATTAATCTAAACTAAGTTGCGATTCCTTCCCCATTGTATTACTGTTTTCGTCACAAAAATATAAACTTATATATCATTGTGGTAATTTTCTCTCGAATACGCTTCGCCTTGGTTAAGTCCTTACTAAAAAATAATAAAAAAATAGCCTTTTTCAAAGACATATATAACTCGCTTGGCCTGTTCACAGCCATAATTATAAAGAAAATAAAATTTATCTAATGTGAGACTCGACATCGCCTCACCTAGATTTTAACACACATCTAAAAACAAAATATAAAAATAATACAGAAATAATTTATTTAAACAGAGACGGGATTCCCTCTCCACTCTAGTACAGCACTCGTGACAAGAAATTAAACGAAATAAAACATATGTATTATTAACAGAAAATTTCTATCGAGAATGCCTCGCTTGGGTGGTAGCATTATTAAAAATGTATTAAGAATAAAAATAACACACTAATTATTTTTCAAATTAAGTAAAGGTATCGCTTCCCCGTGTCACAAATACAAAAATTATAATTTACCTAAACTGCGACTAGAACTCGCCTCGCCTAAGATTTCTTTCCCTTCTAGAAATAAGCTGCAATCTGCGAAGTGGAACCAGGAATACAGAAGAATACAGTCGGTCTGCCTGTGAGGATGTGACGTGTGACTGAATGATGTTCTGTTATGTGATAGTGAGTGATAGCTGAGAAGTGAGCAGTGAAATTTGATTGTGCGAACTAAAACCTTTATTTGGAGCTTGTGATTCAGTGAGACTGAATACGTGGAAACTACTGCAGATGAACCGAGAAGATTGGCGCGTAGTGACTGTAAGTTGTGTAAATGAGTAACAGTGATAGAAGTAATTGTAGTTACGACCTGTAGGTGGTTATTATTAACAATTACCAATCCAAACCTCGCTTCAGTCGCCCAAACCCGTTACAATATATAAGAAGAGCCAGTTGCGGGCTTTGCTGCCCCTAACCTTTACCCAAACCGTCATATAGCTGTCGTCATCGCAATTTGACAGTGGCACAAACAAAACCCTAAAATCCTGATTTTTCCTAGCAACAATTTTTACTCTGTAGATATCTGAGGGAGAAAAGTTGGGATGGTAGGAATTTTCAAATTGTATTTCGACTTTCTCCTGGACCGACGTGTGTTCTGTAACTTGGCCAGCATTTATCTACAGTGCGTGTAATATAGGCATATTTTAACTCCGTGATTTTAGTGCGTAAGCGAACTATATCGACCGAGCGACTGCCGCTTGTCGGCGAAGTTTAATGCCAACTTTTGAATATAGACTTATTAGAGAAAAAAATAAATCTCATTATTACATTAGGTATCTGGAACTGCCTAACCGAATTTCGCCTATTCCGCCCGATGTTAAATCTAATCAATTGCTCTTTCTAAATTAGTCATCCAAATGAATCAAGTAGAAATTCCTTTCGAATTATTTTGGATGACCCGATGTCCTGGGCACTATGAAGTTAGTATCCACCCCTTGAGCCTTCTCTTTCTGTCTCAGCACACCGACCTGACTTCGCCATCAAGACGATCAAGACTATCAATATCCCCCGAACTGTTGCGCGTGCCGCTTGCTAGGTTACACATTCCGAAGTGTTTATTTTAAACTAGCTGTACCCGGCCACGCGTTGCTGCGGCTCAGTCTGCCAGTTCTTCCCCAGTTTGATTTGCAATTACTCGTCGCACTGCTTCCGCTCCGCGTGTACGACGACCTAAGTTTGATCTTCTGCGAGGCATTATCTGGATGAACTAAAGCAGATCGTTTGCACTGAAGAAGAAGAAAAAAGTTATAACAAAAACATATAAAATTGCAAAACATTAAAAAAAGGAAAGAACACGACCTGAAAAACGAAGAAACAAAAAAAATTAAAAAATACTAACGAAATATTTCAATTCAAACGCAGATCAATCGACACAGCTCAATTCCACCGCCAATTGCACTTAAAAATAAGGAAAACAGTTAGGAAAGCGAAATTAAAAACAATGAAAGAAGAAAAAATAAACTATACTCACGAAACGAACTCTATGGTAAACGACACAGCTCAATTCCAATGTGGATGTGACGTGTTGCACGCGTCAGTAATGCATGTAGCGTGTTTGGGTATGTCACGCTACAAATAACTTTACGCCCCATTAATTATAGTGAATCTTTATTGTAATTCCCTTGCACACTTTACAATTATCGCCACTTGCAGTATTAGAGTTACTGGTTACACAATCTCTCGGCCAATACGTCTGTACCTCTTCGCGGCTAGGCTCCAACCTTCTTCAGCGGCAGCTATTCCAAGACTGACTGGGCAAATGAATTCAACCCCCTTTAATACCCTCGGCCGCTGCTATGCAAATGAGCCCTTGTTATAACCGCGGAAACGCTACTTGGTTGATTCCGCGATTCCTACGCAACGACCCATTTTTATTGCGTTGTCTCTGTGGGAACGCTCCGTGTATTCGTCGTAACCATGGAGATTCGATACAGTATCGCTATTGTTACTTCCTATGCAACGGTCGGTTCTAGCGTTTCCATAGGGGCGGCTTTTCTGAATTCCAAATTCCAATTCTGTTTTTCAGAAGACGCATATTTTTACCTGTCACAGGTGTGACATCTATATTGCATTCGAATGCAACGTTGTGTCAAAATTTCGAAGCAATCAGTGAAGAATTTTCGGAGATTTTCGAGGGGTAACAAACGAACATTTACATTTTTATTTATATAGATTAGCGAACACGAATGAACGACATGGTGTCATTAAAGCCGTTCTGTATGCCACTCTTTCCCTGATCGTATAGACTGCGAATCACGAGTCAGCGAGATTCTCATTACGACTCTCGTCTTCTGGGATTGTGAGGCCGTTCTCTTTGGTACACAGGTGTCAGCGTTTCGGAGGAACCGCTTGCCTCATTTTTCAGGATACAATAGTGATTGTGATCTCGTTTAGTTTACTTTCTGATGAATTTCCAGTCTTCCATGCTTGTTGTAGACGAGCGGGTTGTCTCATAGATATCTAGAAACGTTTTGGGGCCTCCTTCTTCAGGGTAGAACATGGGATGTTAGCCATTTAGCCTGTTAGATGTTTGCATGAGGAAATCTGATGCCTCCATTAACGTTTGAGAGGAAAGTTCTCTCTCCATATTTAGGATTAGAATAAAAAAGTGTCGCCGTGTAGTTTAACATAATCCATGTGGGGAGTTTCTTACACGTAGGTGATGACGGGTTGGGATATTATGTAGGAGAGCAATGAGTTCAAGGAGTGTGATGTAGGGGAAGTGAAAACCTGAGTGAGGGTGAACAGACAATGAGGACATGTGAAGGTGTTGTAGGTGGGGAGGGCTCTGAGAAACAACAAATGTCAACAGTAAGATGTAAAGAAGCAGTGAGCATTAACTCAAATAAATGCAAATTAGGGAATAATATAATAGATACGAATAGCAAAGATAAAGAGATGTCAAGTACAATGAGTGGAAATCCACTACAGAACCCGATCCCAGATAGTAAACGTAGTAGACAATCTACACGTAATAAAAAAGTATCAATGGCAAGAAATAAAGATTTTTTATGGGAAATATAAATCTAGATAAGTATGATAAAGGTAACTTTAAGTCAAATAATTGCAATGTAATGAAGCAAAATAACTTCATAATTTACCACCAAAATATTAGGGGTATCAATAATAAAACAGATGAGTTAATATTAGCATTTACTTCTGAGCTACCGCATGTTATTTGTTTATCAGAGCATCATTTAAAAGAGTTTGAAATAAACAGTATTACCCTGAACCAATATGTATTAGCTAGCAAATACTGTAGGAAAAATTTTAAGCAAGGAGGTGTATGTATCTTTGTCCGAAGGAATATACAATTTACACAGATAAACAATATTGTTACATGTAAAGAGAAAGATCTAGAAATGTGTGGTGTTCAAGTGAATTCACCAAGTATGTACATGATATGTATTTATAGGGCCCCAACTGGTGATTTTAATTATTTCTTGGAAAATTTAAACAAATTCCTGAACAAATTATATAAACACTCAAAAAACATAATAATATGTGGGGATGTGAATATAAATTACCTGGTGGATACTAATTACAAACAAAAACTGGATTCGCTACTAGCCTCATACGGGCTATATAGTACAGTTACATTTCCGACTAGAATTTGCTCTAACTCATCCACAGCAATAGATAATATTTTTATTAACAAATATAAAAACAAAAGTTTCAGTGTTCTTCCATGGGAAAATGGATTATCTGATCACGATGGGCAGATCATTATAATATACAATGTTACATATATAATGAAGCAAAATCAGAGGTATACCCGTAGGGTCATCAACGAATCCTCTCTATTAGACTTCCAAATTAATCTGAGCTATGAATTATGGGATGATATTTTTGTAGATAGTGATGTGGATACAATGTTTAATAACTTTTTAAATACTTACCTTAGGATTCTAAATTCATGTTTTCAGATCACAAAATCACAAAGTATAGATGCTAATAAATCATGGATAACCCCAGGAATTATAAAATCATGTAATAAAAAGAGGGAACTCTATATAAAAATTAAGAGCAATAATGATTCTAGATTAAAAGAACACTATAAAATGTATTGCAAGATATTAAGTAGAGTTATCTCAACAGCAAAAAAGTTATATCTGAACAAAGTCATAAGAACTTCCAATAATAAAACAAGAACAACCTGGAAAATTATAAAAAACATGACTGGAAATAGCCAAGCTTCTACTAAGGTGACTTGTTTAAATATAAAGGGTAATATCACTCAGGACTACAAAAATATAGTAAGATCGTTTAATAACTTTTTTTTAGATATAAGCAATTCTACGAAGAAATGGACAAATAATACTGTGGAAACAGATAAGAAGTTCATGGATTATTTATACACTTCATTTCCAAAACCATCTCAGAAATTGGTATTAAAAGCAACTAACAGCAATGAAATAGAAGAGATAATAAGATCTATAAAACTCAAAGCAGCTTGTGGATATGATGGAATTACTACCAAATTAATAAAAGCAAGTGCACCATATATATCATCACCATTAACTTACATATTTAATAAGTCATTGTCTACAGGAATATTCCCTGCTCGATTAAAATATTCTGAAATAATACCCATACACAAAAAAGGGGATAAAACCGACATGTCTAATTATAGACCTATATCTTTACTCCCAATCTTTTCTAAAATTTTTGAAAAAGTTATATATAAAAGAATGATTTTCCACTTAAATACACATAACCTGCTAACGCAGGAGCAATTCGGCTTTAGAAAAAACTCTTCAACTACATTAGCTACTTATAATCTAATGGAGAATATTTATAGGGCTTTAAACAACAAATATATAGCGGGTGGAATTTTTTGTGATCTGAGTAAGGCTTTTGACCGAGTAAATCATGATATATTGCTATCAAAAATGGACTTTTATGGAATTGAAGGAGCTGCTCAGAAACTTATAAGATCCTATTTGAGAGGAAGATACCAGAGAGTAATTTTGTATGAAAATGGGAGTAAATGTTGTTCTGAATGGAAAGAAATACAGTGCGGAGTGCCTCAGGGCTCTGTATTAGGCCCAGTGCTCTTTTTACTATATGTAAATGACTTACCAAAAATTATATCTGACCTATCCAAACCAATATTATTTGCAGATGATACAAGTATCCTTATCTTTGATAAGAATCCTGCAACATTTAAAATTAGAATAAATAAATTATTTGAGATGATAAATGAATGGTTTAGGAAAAATGAGCTAGTAATAAATTATGAAAAAACTTATTTTCTACAGTTTCAAACTAAAAACAGTAAAAACTTAAATGTTGAAGTTAGTTATTTAAACAATCAAATTCCAAGTATTTCTAATATATCATTTCTGGGATTAAAAATTGAAAATTTTTTAACGTGGGAAAGTCATATTGATGCAGTAATTAATAAGTTAAACAGATCCTGTTTTGCAATCCGATCAGTTAAATCCTTTTTACCACTGGAGACATTAAAAATGATGTATTTTTCCTATGTACATTCTATAATAACGTATGGATTAATATTCTGGGGTAACTCCCCGCATAGTATAAAAGTGTTTAGGATGCAGAAAAGGATAATTAGGGTTATAACAAATACAACAAAGAGAACATCGTGTCGTAGTTTGTTTCAAGAATTGGATATCCTCCCCCTACAAGCTCAATATATATTGTCGATCTCTCTGTTTGTCATAGTAAATAAGGAATTGTTCACGTTCAACTCACAAATGCATAATTGTAGTACCAGATCTATCTGTGATCTGCATTATCCGCAAACTAGTCTGACACAATTCCAAAAAGGAATATGTTACATGGGGGTAAAGATCTTTAATCATTTGCCACCAAAAATCAAATCTATGTCTAATGACTTGAAAAATTTTAAAATTCAGTTGACAACATTTTTATTGCAAAACTCTTTTTATACATGTGATGAATTCTTTAGTAACAAATTTGCCTAGAAATAAGGATAATAGCATAAACAATTTTAATATTGCATAATTTTATGTATAGTGATGTAAGACTGTTTTTTTGATATAAATTTAACACTTTTTTTTTAAATCTATTTTAATGATTATAAACTGTATTTGTATTGTACTATATTAATTATGTGACTGGTTCTATATCTATGTATATGGATTTATGGAATGTACAATAAATGAATGAATGAATGAATGGGTAAGTCATGTAGTGCACATGCAACAGAGAGAAATGCATACAAAGTTTTGGATGGAAAACCTGAGAGAAGCAGACAACTTGTGAGACCTAAGTGCAGATGGAGAGATGCTATTAAGATAGATTTTAAAGAAATAATTTAGAATGGTTTGTACTGGGTCTGTTTGCCTTAGGATACAGAGCCATGATGAGCATGTGTGGCCACAGTAATGATCTCTTAGGTACCATAACTAACTCCATGGAGCTGAGTGAGTCCTTGAGAAGGCAGTTGCTTGGCCACTGAAGGATTTCCCAACATTGTATAGAACCTGGAAGTTTATTGACATGTTCACAAAAACCCGTCACAGGTCCCTATCCTGAGCCATATGAATCCAGTCCACACCCCCCCATCCTATGTCTCAAAGATTCATTTAAATATTATCTTCCCACCTATGCCTAGGTCTTCCTATTGTTCTCTTTCATTCTGGCTTTCACAGCAAATCCTATATGCATTCCTCTTCTCCCCCATGCCTGCTATATGAACTGCCCATTTCATCCTCCTTGACTTGATCGTATAATTATGCTTGGTGAATGAAGGTTACAAGTTGTGGAGCTCTTCATTGTGATGTTTTTGGTACCAAAATAGCAGATATTTTCTGTACTGCCACAGTGACCAATAGTTTCTTGGGAAGGTCACTGAGCTATGAACAGTACTTTCTAGTGATCATGATAGCTGTAGAGAAGAGCATCTGTACTAAAACACCTCTTATGAGTTAGATGTGATGAGAAACAGCCACAACAAGGAGAGCATGCGCTGTTTCATGTGTGATGTTATGCATCCATTTATGAGAAGGATGTGATGGTTTTTACAGAACTGTACAAATTTGGAGAATGCTTTAGTGGGTCCATATGGTGAGACATACCCAACACCTCAATATGCAGATCAGGCCATGAATGTAAAAGCTGAGGCAGTCTCAGATGCAGAAGAGGAAGAGGATTCTGTCCCAATAACATTTCCAGAAATAAAGGCTGAACCTGAGGTGAGCTGTACGTGCACTGTTAGTCAGATGACATAAATGTGCAGAAATGCCACTTGTGCTCTCTGTGAACATGTGAAAACTCCACTGTGCTTTTGACTAGATTCTGAAAGGTTTTTTCCTGAAATGTCGTTGAATGTTCCATGTGATGTACCACTCCCATTTTTCTTAAACAGATCTAATATAGACGACAATAGATCTTGTGTAAACTGAACGTTTGCTGTAAATTCCATAGCAGGAACAATCCTTCACAGTTAAGCACAATAGACCACTGTAGGTCGAAGGTGCAAGGGCCAAGGGGCCTACTCTCCATCCATCCGTCCCTCCGTCCATCCCAGTTTCTTTGTCTGTCAAATCCACTAAGCAGTGCTTTGGTACTACATCATAGGGCTCCCAGGATCTATAAATACTGAAGTTTACTTTTTGTTTTCTGTCTTCAATGCAATCCGTATCTGTGTAATAACAGCAGTATCATTGTGTTGAGGATGTGTGACAGGATAACTAACGATTCTCTAAAGATTTGTGACAATGTGTGACATACAGACATGTTGCTTGTTGCCCTTTGTCTGAAGTAAATTTAATATACTTGACATCGTTGGAGTTCTGCTGTCAGGTGGTTGATTGTCATGACAGATTTTTTGTTGTTTTTGTTAAACAGAAAGGTGACTAAACATTAGATACGAGTACAGAGAATGTATAAAAGGTGTAGAAAGCAACAGTGAAGAATTGGCATTGGCAACACATCCTAAAATATAGATGCAATGGTGGTGAAGTGGTATCTACAGTGGATGTAATTAAACACAAATAAAGTTATTGATGAACATCAAAGAAAATTTCTATATATACATATAGGTGGAGGTTCTTACTTTTCTCGGCCGGTTCACTGCAACTGATGCACTGCTGGCTGCAGGGTGCATACAAATTTTGCCAATGAATCCGTGTGTTTGTGGCAGTTAAAGTTTGGAATGAAGTATACAATTCACAGGTCACAGAAGGTGTTGAAAATGCTGTCCCCCTACATGTAGAGATTCCTTGCACCAGCAAAAGGGGTTCTGATTAACCTTAAAGCTGTTGTGCCAGAATTTTTGCAATATGAAATATTTTTTTTAGTTCTTCCTCATGAAGTTTACTGTTCTAAACTTTGTCATGCAAAGAACCACAAAAGAAAACATCTAAGAATTAAGGTCGGGTGAATGTGCCTGCCAAATACCAGTGCTGATATTTCTGTCCTCAGAGTACCAGACAAAGCTTGCAGAGATGTACGTGCAGTGTGGGCAGTAGCTGAGTGTTGCTGAAACCAGCCATAGAGTCTTTCTTCTTTTGTAACTCTCAAAAGAATTTTCTGAGCATGACCTGTACATTTCTTTCACAATTAATTGTTCTGTTAAAAAAAGCAGGTAGAGCAATCCTCTTTGCCCTCACAGCATGCCAAACTCCAACTTTCACTGGATGGAGCCATACTTCATGGGTTAGATGTGGATTTTGTGAATTCCAGTAGCGATTATTTTTCATATTTATGTATCACTGCAAGTGTACCCTTGCTTCAGCAGAAAAGATTGTCAGTTCCAGATGAGTCTCATCTTCAGTGATACACTGTAGAAACCAACTGCAGAAATGAATTTAGAATGTTGTTCATTAGTCCTGATAGCATTTATATTTATATTCGCACAGCACATTTTGGAAGCTGGATATACATTTGGCACAATGGACCAGACCATAAAAGGATTATGTATGAAGGAAGGACCCAAACTCAACACATTAGAAAGATGTTATATATATGATACATTACAAAGGAAGGTTTACAGATGAATGATACATTTACAGAAATAAATGATCCCATATTCGACATTCTAGTAAAAACACACACCAAATAACCCCCCCCCATTTCCCCATCTCTTCAACCACTCACAGTATCCTCCCCCCTACCTCATACCACTGGACTCTACACAAACATACCCATATGACACCACATGCTGTGGAGGAAGCACACACAAACCAGGAGCACATGGCAGTCAAAAGCTGTAAGTAGACCAGGAATGTGAGGGGCAGACTGCTGAGAAGAACACCTTTATACACTTAAATGACACACCAGATGAAGTGAAATAATATGCAACAGAAATTTTAAAGGATTTTTTTTTCATTTTACTTAAAAAATAAAAAAGAAGACTACAGCGTGTTATTTCAACACGAATCAAAACAGTATAACAATTTTTAAAACACTTTTAGTAAAATATCTCTAACATAAAAACACCAGAAGATGGCCGTTTTGGGCAGAAACGTGTAGTGTTGAAGTGTAGAATGTAAAAGTGTTGCAATTTTGATGGAAGATAAACAATGGACACTAACCAAATAACGAGTATAATAACACATACAAGTTTCTCCTTATAATAATTAGAAAATTGTTAAAGATGACTCTGAATAAACACCCTGTTGGATGACATACAGAATAACGAGCATAAGTTCCACAAGAGGATAGTAAGGTCAATACCACCTGACCTAACTCATGTGAGAAGATCCTGATATGCAGGCGCCCCACATATAGTCGCTTCTGCCACCAGAAAATCACGTCAAAAAGTAACGGTCAAAAGTTTCAAAGAGCTATCACAAAATATTTCTTTTCCATTTTAGTACAATTTTAATTTTTATGTTTTAATTTTTAGTCGATAATTTTTAAATTCTATTGACTGAGTATTTTAAAATTTTAACTGAAAGATTCAGTTTATGCATTTAAAAACACTCAAGTGCACAGTAAGGATCCTTATTGAAAAATTGGTTGCAAATTGTTAAACGCAATGCATCAACTGAGTCTGGTATCATTGTACGCCTGATGATGAACCATTATAAGGGTCAAAACATATAGCATCAATAAAACGAAATGTTGATATGATAGTGTCTGCTTGCTTTAAATACAGAATATTTTGTAGACTGCATACTTCTGTATACAGTTTATGTACATATGTAGCTGTTGCAAGGCATTCACACTCCTGCTTCTACACAGTGTGGTGTGCCCAGTACCATTTCACACATCCAGTTGTAGTGGCCATTTTCTTGCAAAAACAAAACGTTTACACTGTCAAGGAATCTTGTGTGGCAACCTAGGTGACTCATATGGATTTGCTCATGGTATCAGGGTGGACATGTCTATTGAACTGACTCCATGCTATTCTTCTTTTTGAGGCCTTTTATACGTATATATGAGGGCCATACTGAAAGTCATGAGGAACAATTTTTTGTAAAGTAACATTCTTTATTATTGACAAACCAAATACACCACCTCAATCTACAGACCTTTCTTTATTTTTCCACAGGATCGCACTTCTTTGTACACATTTTTCCCAGCGTTCTCGGAGTTTGAAAATTCCCCTTCTGTAAAATTCAGTTCCAGCCATCAAAAGACACTGACGCACTACTTTCTGAATTGTCTCCCTTGTCTCAAAATTTATCCATGCAGCTGATCCTTCACAAATCCGAAAAGATGGTAGTCACAGGGTGCCAGATCAGGGCTATAGGAGGGGAGTGGAAAAACCTCCCACCCCATCTTTGCAGTTGCTTCCAATGTGACCATTCTGGTCTTTGGTAAATAACCATGACACCCATCGAGCACCAACTTTGCTATAGCCCAAGCTTTCAATCATCTCTTGTACTGCACTGTGCCCTATTCCAAATTTTGGGGCTATTGTGTCCACAGTCACACACCTGTCATCTTCAGTGATCTCATCCACTCTTTCCTTGTTGCGTTCAGTTGAGGCTGTTCAAGGACGACCACTCCAAGGCTCATCTTTGATTCTGGTGTTCGCATCTTTAAAATGTTTCACCCATCTTCAAACACTGCTCGCACCCATCACACACTTTCATAAGCACGTTGAATTCAGAAAGCAGAGCGTCAGTGTCTTCGGATGGCTAGAACAGAATTTTACAGAAGGGGAATTTTCAAACTCCCAGAACACTGGGAAAAATGTGTACAAAGAAGTGGCGATTATGTGGAAAAATAAAGAAAGGTCTGTAGATTGAGGTGGTGTATTTGGTTTGTCAATAATATAACATGTTACTTTACAAAAAATTGTTGCTCATGACTTTCAGTACGA
>NW_019723328.1:0-1667 GCF_002891405.2 Cryptotermes secundus | reverse complement strand
CCTTACTAGCCAGTGGATACTGGGGTCTAAAGGCTAAAGTGGCTGAAGCATGAAGTTGACCCACTCACTCCCATGTGGTACCAAGGTTGAATCGTTGAGCTATACCTCCACTCCCTAATACATCATCATGGCATGGTGTGTAATTAATTATGCGCAGGGACAACTTTAATGTACTTATTTCGTTAGGCTATAGTAATAGGTTTCTCTGAAACATCAGTACTGGGCAGTAAGATCAAACATGTTCGCGTGCTGTCATGTTCAATGATCATCTTCACAGTCATCCCCCTGTGAATCTGAGCTCGCACTTTGACCTCTGTAGATTTTGTTCTTAAGACAGTTAAGAAATCACAAGAAGTATAATAAGCTTCGATACAGGCATAATAAAAGAACACCTCCCATGAGTCAAGTACCATTTTCCTACCAGATATAGGCAGCTAGAGAGCCAGAAGCTTATCGTGCCTTATAAAATCAATAAAGTTTACTAAAAATGTGGAATGCATCTGTAAATCTTTTACTAACTCATAAGTCACCTTGAGTAAAAATAAACATTCAGTACAGACCTTTCATATGTATACTTAAGCCTCATATTTTTGTGATTACACCACATTCGTACAAACGAATAGTACTGTCTCAGGGGGACACAAGCAGAAATAGTGGAGAGTTAGGTCCAAATTTAACAGATAATATGCCATCCCCTGGTTGTGTTTTCAGTTTGAATTCTGTTCTGAATTCAATTGTGTCATAAACAAAGTATTACAATAGTGATTACAAAATCTACTAAGAGAGATAAAAAAATATTGTTAGCTTTTCATAAAATAGCATTAAATAACAAAATGCGTGGATTGCATAACCATAACTTGCAAATATTTCACGAAACCCTTCATTCCAGCCCGCAATTAAAGAAATGATGACTATGTCACCATTCCACAGTAACTTCGGAGAATATAAACCTGCATACACGTCCCCGCCACTTCTCTCAGGCTACTGTAACGTCTGCATCTGATACCCTGAAATATGCACGTGGCTGACAGTGTAGGCCTCGAGTTAAATAATACAGGAACCAGCTATCCAGTTACAAAGTCGGCAGGCTATAGATCCAGAGAAGATATTCCTAGATGGAGAGCTAATTCAATATGAAGATTCATATCTTCTGGGATATTACGTCGTGTAGTCCGCTGAAAGTGAACCGACGTTTCGGAGGAACATGTCGCCTCTACCTTCAGGGTCGAAGAATTAGCGAAGCAAGAAATCAGATGATATAACTCTTCATAACCACCGCTGTGTTGACCTTAGGTCTTACTGATTTAACCGGTTCATACGATCGTTTAAGTCACAAAGCGAATATCAATAACATTTTATTTTATTGAATATAGTTTATATCATAGTAGTTGAGGCACTATGCTACAAGTCGGAGGGTCGTGGGTTCGATTCCTGCTGAGGTCATTGGATTTTTTTTTCAATGGATCTAATCCTTTCAGCCGCACTGTGGCCCTGGGGTCGACTCAGCCTTTGACAGAAATGAGCACCAGGAATCTTCCTGGGAGTAAAGGGCGACCGGCGCGTAAGGCTGACAGCCTTACCGCCATCTGCAAGCTGATTCCCTACAAAATGTGGGAGCCTAAACGTCTCACAAATCTATAGGCCTTCACGGCCTGTTACAGGGATAG
>NW_019723327.1:72253-72349 GCF_002891405.2 Cryptotermes secundus | reverse complement strand
CGGTTTAAGACCAGTCACTTTGTTTTGATGTCAAGCACCTTGAGATAACAGAATCCTTGCAGTCATAGTCCTTATATAACATCCTCTCTGATGAGA
>NW_019723327.1:69836-72198 GCF_002891405.2 Cryptotermes secundus | reverse complement strand
CATTGAAAATTATTCCTTTATCACTATATACAAATCCTCTCTCTGTCCAGGCTGATTACCAAATTGCTGCTAGTCCTCCCCAGAACTTATTCTGAAATGATAGTCCTCATTATATAGCCCTGGCTCGGACCACAGAGAAAATGTCTCTTCCATTTTTCAGTGTTCTCTCATTGCTGGAGAAACAGCATGTCCGCAGAGCTGTTCTTTAGCAACAGCTGTTAGTGATAAGTTATTCGCCAGAAATTTGATCTCTGTAGTTTCAGTTAATGACTTACTGCTTTAATCACACACACAATACACGTCATTGTATTGTTAGGCTTCTGCCTTTTACTTGCTTACATTATAGTTACAATATAACACGTGCAGTAGCAAACTTTGCTAGAGCAAACTGGACTCCAGTTGAACGAATCACTACACAGTGGGCGGAAGGACAAACCTCAGTGTCTTTTAAGCATACAGAAAAACATGGAGGCTGCACATACAGCCAACCTAAACTATCAGAAGATGAACACTGTGCTACCAACTGAACAAATTAACACTTTCCCTTGTTAATTTGACACTGAACATGGAATTAACATAATTCATAAAATGAAAGTCTCATTAATTACAACACTTGTAATGTTCTAACACATTAAACCCATTCTTTAACAAAACAATTTTAACTGTTCTTTAGACAAGGGTTTTGTCATAACATCAGCTACTTGATGTTGAGTAGGAACATATTTTACATTAATTTTCCTTTCTTCAACTTTTTCACGAATAAAGAAGTGTCTTCTCTCTATGTGTTTTGTGCGACCATGGAGTATTGGATCTTGGGCCAGTCTTATTGCTGCATCGTTGTCGACCTGCAGAATAGGAACCTCATTTACATTGGTGATTTCCTTGAAGAGTCTGCTTAACCAGAGAACCTCTCTAGTAGCTTCAGATGCTGCAACAAGCTCAGCTTCAGTACTTGATATGGCCACACTACATTGCCTACGACTTTTCCATGAAATCGTTCCTCCAGCAAAGAGTACAACTGCTCCTGAGGTGGAACGAGCAGTTTTCTCACATCCACCGAGATCTGCGTCGCTGTAACATTCTAAAAGTTTGAGTTTACATTGGAATTATAAACTATACCATAAGACAAGGTGCCTTTAATATAACGTAGTACCCTTTTCAGCTTGATAACATCTTCATTTGATGGATTTTCAAGACATCTGGAAAGAACGCCTATGCTGTAAGCCAGGTATGGCCTGCTACCAATCATTAAATACATAAGTGCTCCAACCGCCTGCCTATATGGGAAGTTTACTGACATCTTCTGCTCCTCACTGTTCTGCATCTGATGAACTTTCCTTAATGAGGAACCTTTCTCCATAGGCGTAGATACAGGTGCACAGTTTTCAAAGTTTTAACATTTCAAAAGTTTCCTTGCATAAGCTTCCTGAGAAATTTTTACTTGTCCACTAGTTTGGATGTTAATTTCCAGACACAAGTAATGGTGTGCTACACTAACAGTGATACTGAATTCTTTTCTCAATGCTTGAAGAAAGTTCTTCAGTTCTTCTTCATTTGTGGCTGTGACTAACCCATCATCAACATATAAGACCAATATCATTTTCCCTTTCTTTTCTTTTTTCACGTAGAGGCATGGATCCTCTTTACTAGCTTGAAATCCTTGATTGGATAAGAATTTCCCAAAGCGTCGATTCCAGCACCTTGGTGCTTGTTTCAATCCATATAAACTCTTTTTTAACTTGCATACCCTGTTGGTGCCATCTTCAAAGCCTTCTGGCTGTTTCATATAGATAATTTCCTCAAGATCCCCATACAGAAATGCTGTGGAAACATCAAATTGAGTCATATACATTTTTTCTTTTGCAGCCACGCTGATTACAGAGCGAATTGTCTCCCATTTCACTACAGGACTAAACGTCACACTGTAATCTATGCCTTTGCGCTGATTAAATCCTTTAATCACCAGCCTCGCTTTGTATTTGTCCACGCTTCCATCAGGATTTTCCTTTATCCTGTATACCCATTTACACTGGATTGGCTTAGCATTCTTTGGTAAATTTACTAACTCCCATGTGCCATTTTCATGCAAGGCACTCATTTCCTTCCCCATTGCTTCTTTCCACTTGTCACTTTCTCCATTGGACATGGCATCTTCATAAGTTTCAGGTGGATTGTTGAGGATTGCTTCTGCTTCAGTAACATAATCATCTAGATACAAAGGTTTTCTCAAGTTTGTTCTGTCCCTTAGATGGTGAGTACCCTGTGGTTCTTCTTCACTTTCATCATTTACGTTATCATTCGAGTTGCTACCCTCTATAGACTCATCATCAGTTACTTCACTTCCTTCTTCTTCTTCTTCTTC